>NW_010366382.1:214898-241310 GCF_000414095.1 Morus notabilis | reverse complement strand
GGGGCAGTCGGGGGAGGCTGAAGAGAAAACAAGAGAGAAAAGGAAAATGAAAATGAAAATGGAGAAAATGAAAACAGCTTTTTTTTCATTTTTTAATTTCCACAAAACGACAAAAATGATTTTGTTTTTGTTTTTTAAAAAAACTTGCACCAAACGCGTTTTTAAAACCCGTTTTTAATTTTTTACTTTGAAAAACGTGAAAAATGAAAATGGAAACAGAAACAAACATGTCCCTTATTTTTATGCTCTTACCTGAAAATTTACAAGTTTTTTTTTGAGTGACGGGATATACTCAAGTGTGTTTCGTTAATTCCCTTTCAAAAAAATTGTATTACTTCAATTAATATTGATAAAATAGAGAATTTTATAGTTGCGTTAGAAAAATATGCTAATAGAATAAAATGTGTTAACTTATTATATTATAATATTATATCATAATCATACCACATTAAAATATAATGAAATTCCCCTTCAAAAAAATATATAATGAAATTCAGATTTCAGATAATTAAAAACTAAATCTTATTGATTCATAATTTTTATAATATATGATACGATTTTCTTTACACAAGTTTCATATAACTTAATAGTAAATTCATATGTGATTCCATCATGAAATATAAGGTTCAAATTCTCCTAAGTCCTATCCAAGTTTTAAAAAAGGCCTCATTCATAAAGCTTTAAAAAAAATACTTATCTTACAAAAAGAGTTTTGTATTTTCAGACTTTTTAAAAGGAAAGGAAGGCGGAGACAGAGAGAGAACAAAAAAAAAGAAATGTAGAAATGTGTAGAGATTCGCGGTCCATTTTTCAAGTAAAAATAATGTCCAAATTTTGTCTCAAACGCCGAGACTGCTCAAGCATTATTATTAAAATAACAAGATTTAAACGTAAAAAAGTTGATTCTAAAAAAAAAAACGTAAAAAAGTTACAGTTTCAAATCCAAACTGTTCCTTTCTATTAAAATAACAAGATTTAAACGTAAAAAAGTTGATTCTAAAAAAAAAACGTAAAAAAGTTACAGTTTCAAATCCAAACTGTTCCTTTCTTTTAATTATTTCCGAAGACCAATTATTTTGGAAGCAAAAAAAAAAAAAACACAGTTCTTCAACAAGTAAACTCTGAACTCCAGAAAACCATCAGCTATGAGACAGTCACAGCACTCATAGCTCCTGAAACGTCGTCGTAAAGCTGGCGCTAACACTCTCTTTAGCTCTCAAGAGGCCTCTTCTTTATCGCGTAAGATTTCAGTAGAACTAATAAGAGTGTCATTGTTGTTGATACCCCAGATAGAAAATGCCCAGAAGGGTTTCTTTTGGTTTTTGCTGTTTCTTGTTTTGTTAATGGTTTTCACTTGTGTTTTTTCTTTCCTCTCTTTTTCCTGTATTTTAGACTGCACATAGAGATTTATTGGGTGTTAGTGTTTGACTTGGTTGTGGGGTTTTTATGCTTGACCCTTTTGAAGTTCAAGTTTGAATCTTTGTGCTGTAGATTTCGTAAATGTGGGTTTTTTCCCCACTATTTGCACTCTTTTTTTTTGAAATTTTATAAGTTCAAATGATGTAAGTTATGTTAAGTGTTTAATGCTTCCAAGTAGTTCCTAATTTACAAAACCTTTTTCATTTCTTTATAACAGGGCCAGTTCACTGCCGGGAATCTCCGTTTTATTCTCTTCTTCCATGGATGCAAATAATGCTTTGCCCATTTTGAGCCAACTTTTGTAATTTTCTAGAAAATTACTCTTTGTGGAAGCCAAAGTCTTGTTTGTTACCAGATCTGCTATTATCAGCCTTTTCTCTTTCCAGGATTTTAGATCATTCTATAAAGAATGGAAATTGTCACCACTAAACCCTTTAAGTCCTCCTCAAACATATCTGAAATAGTCTCCAAGTTTGCCAAGGTCTGCAAGTTGAGATCCACTGGTGTGTTTCCCTCTGAAAGCAATGGCGCGGTTGTTGAGGAAAGCAGCGATGCCACGACAGAGGAGGCAGAATGCGACGGTGTGAAGGTGCATCCCCAGCCCAGTGAACCGAAAAGCGAGGGCAATGTGTGTGGAGACGCAGAAATAGTGAAGTTGTTCGATGTTGTTTCAGCTCTGAAATTGGCTTATGTTAAGCTTCAGGAAGCTCACATTCCCTATAATCCGAAAATGATTGCAGCCGCAGATGAGCTTGTTATGGCTGAGCTCGAAGCACTCTTCAAGATCAAGCGTGCCTACAAGGAGAAGCAATTCGGGAAGTTGAAGTCGGATTCCACTCGCCTTGCTCTCCTGCAGGTGAAAACCGAAGTACAGGAGAGGCTGCTCGAAGAATTGAAGTCTAAAGTGAAAGCTAAAAACTCTGAGGTCACATGGTTGGTGGAAGAGCTCAAGGAATTGGATGTGGGAAATGCCAAACTTACTGAGAAGATTAAGCAGAAAAGTTTGGAAAGGAAGTTTGAAATTTTTTTGAACATAGGTGGTTTCCAGAAAGCTTTCACGGCTGCTTCAAAGTCAATACATGATTTCGGAAAGCCATTGATTAGCTTGATGAAAGCTTCTGGTTGGGATTTAGATCTGGCAGCAAAGTCTATTGAAGGGGAAGCTGTTTACTCAAGAAGGTCTCACAAGAAGTATGCATTTGAAGCCTACATTGCAAGGAGAATGTTTACTGGGATGTCATTGAAAAAATGTGATGCTGATTATGTAAGGAGGTTTGACGACCCGATTGATGCTTTGATCGAGGATCCCAAATCAAATTTTTCAAAATTCTGTGCGGAGAAGTACCTATTGGTTGTTCATCCAATGATGGAAGCGTCATTCTTTGGAAACCTGGATCACAGGACATTTGTGTCGAGCGGAAAGCATCCGAGGACACTATTCTACCAGATATTTGCCAGAATGGCAAAGTGGGTTTGGGTGTTACAAGGCATTGCAGGCTCATTAGATCCCAAAGCAAAAGCTTTTACTGTCAAAGGAGGCAGTGACTTCTCAGATGCTTATATGGAATCCGTGGAGGACGACAAGGAATGCGAAAATGGTTCGGTTCAAGGCCAACTCAAGCAGAGAGTTGAGTTTATGGTAATGCCTGGTTTTAAGATTGGAGAGACATTGGTGAAGTCCAGGGTTTATGTTTCCAAATTTATGGAATCATCAAATGGTAAATACTAGATGAAGGTGCTAAAACTAACTGGTAATTTAGCAGAACCTAATTGTCTCCTGTTTTGAAGATGTTAATACTTAGCTCTAGCTACTTAGAACTGTTATTGGAGCTTTTCAAACTACAGCCTGTTGAGGACCTTTGGAATTAATTCTCTAAGCTGATAGTTTGTACTTTCCAATTGTCAGTTTTATTTATTTATTTTGACAAATCTAAAGATTTTGGACTGCAAGGAACTGTTAATCTCTGTTCTGAACTGTAAATATATATCTAGTTACTAGTGGCATTTGCAATCTATTCTAGTTTTTGTTCTGTTTCTATTAGGTTGGGTGTAGTCTTATTCATTATAAGATTGTACCGATCATGGAACAAGCCAACTTGTTGTCTTCTTTGCCAACGGGTACTTAAAATAGGAGATAAGCTTCACGAATTCCCCTGAATTATGTCACTTATATCGACATGTCCCTGATTCTGTCTAAAAAATAGCACATTTCAAAGTTTGAGAGTGAATCTGGAGATATGTTATAAATCATGGGATGCAGTAAGTACGTTTTAAAGGTTGGGGGCATGCTGATACAAGTGATATACTTAAAGGAGAAATCGTAAAACTTACTCCAACAAGAAGAAAAAGAACATAAATTGAATGTCAACTTTTATCTTCATTCTTTTCTGACTTTTACAAAGAACTTTTATCATGAAAGTTATTTTTTGTTTCATATCTAATACACAAAAGTATTTAAAGGAAAAGTTGCGGGAAAGGCTGAGGAAATGAGTCACTGATTTTGCTACAAAGTTCTTTGCAACTAAAAGGTTCAATTGCAGAATCACTAGCGACTATCAACTCCATCTGTCTCAGTGGAAAACAAGTCCTTGCACAGCTCACCATAGAATCTACTTACCAAATCAATGAAAACAGGACACTTTAGGTTCTTCCAATAATAGAGAAGCTCTTCTACATCCATTAAGTCCCTTAACTTCCCTTCTTCAACGATCATCTCCACCAAGTAGTTCTCAAAACTCCTGCAGGCGTCTTCCACGTCCTCAAGACCCGAATAAGCTTCCCTTTTATCAGCCTTGTTAATCTTAACGTAAGCAGGCGTTAGAGGCGACGGAAAGAGCATTCCTTCACCGCCACTTGTCTCAGAGAAACTCTTCAGCTGCACTAATCTGTCCATCTCGCTCGTCTTCCTGCGAAAACGTAGAGCTGAAAACAATGAAGTGATTCGATTTTTCGTAGGCTTTGTGATCTTCTTGCTGTTGTTGTGAGGACGAAGTTGAAGAGATCTTATAAAGATAGGTTTCTTGAGTTTGAATTTGAAAGCGGGGAGTAATCTTCTGCATGGTTTGAGAATCTTGGATTTGAAGGAAGTTAATGCCTTCACTTTCATATCTAATGATTGGTAAGGAGAGTGGAATTGAAGGAAGAGAACAGAATGTTGGTAACTTTGTTGCCTTTTTGTTTTCTTTGGAAGAAGTGGTGGTTTCTTCAGTGTTGGTGCAACAGGAAAGAGAGAGAGAGAGAGAGATGTGTATAAAAGGAGAGGAGTTTGTGCTTTGAATTCTATGAAGAAAAGGCATAATTGGGATTTGGGTGCTAATCACGTCTTCATAAAGTGGCGTACCATGAATGTATATATATATATATATATATATATATATATATTTGGAGAGATTCGTGATTAGTTGCTGGTGTCATGGCTTCCTTGCCTTGGCAAAAAAGCCTAGCCTTATTGACTTCAAAAGGGGTGCTGCTACATGACTTTTTTCTTTTGTTTTTTTTTTTTTAAATTTGAGGGTGGAGACTTGAATATGAAATTACCGATAAGCAGCGCTTGAAACCACAACATGACCTAAGATTGAGAAGAAGAAATTGAGTCCTCAATTAAAGCGGACCAAAACAATTGAATCACAACACCTAGATTTGTACAAGCAAGAGGGTGTTATTGTGTTAAAGTAATTCCAAAATTCGTATCGATAATACATTCTAAACTAACCAAACTACCATGACGGGGTATTGGTAAATTTTCAATCCTCCTTTAAATTATTACTTTTAGCTAATTTTATAGAAGGTTTTGCAGGCTGCAGGCTATAGAAATTGTATTTATTTTTAAAACCAAAAAAAAAAAAAAATCAGGTGTAGAATTTATATAGTTTTTGTTCAGGTCAGCGGTTGCTTGGATGGAACTAATAATTCAGGTTCTCTACTCTATGGCTCTTCAAAGTACAAGCCAATAAATAATAATGAAAACATAACAAATTTTCTGTATGCGGTTTTTTTTTTTTTTTTTTTTTTTTTGAGAGAAAGAGAGAAATAGGTCAAGACTTGAGATGAATTAAAATTAATAGGCTAATAGTTTATATAAGTTAATAAATAGGCCAAATTACTGTTTTCGTCCATAACTTGTTTGGTTATGAACTATAACTTGACAAATTATTATCCATAAATCACAGTTTTTGTCCATAACTTGTCTGGCTATGAACCATAACTTGATAAGTTTGTCCATAACTTATCTGGTTATGAATCATAACTTAACAAGTTATGGCCTATTAATTTCTATAACTAAAAATTAGTTTATATACTTTCTTAAAGTTTTTATATTGGTCTATTTTCTACTATTTTCCTTTTTTTTTTTTTTTTTTTTTTTTTTTTTTTTTGGAAAAGCCTCCTTTTCAGTTGTTTGACCAACGAACCACTCAAGCTGGAGTGGGCCTTTTAGACCTTCTGTAATGGGCTCAGTATTCTATCTTTATAGACTGGGCCTGTTGAAGTCAGAGAGACTAAGGGTATGGACCTAGCTCACCGTTGAGATAAAGGAGACACATACCTCACGGTTTTAAATCTTTACTCCTTAACCTTAATTAATACTCTTTAATTAAAATATTATATCAGTTAAAAAGATATTAATAAAAAAAGGTAGAAATCTTGAACATTATACTTTTGGAGATAAAGTCTGTAATTTTCTCTTAACAGATTTTCCCTCATAGTAATTACATCTATTTTTTAATAATTAAAAGTGTTTTTTTACAACATTATGATTCTGTTTATTCTTTTAAAAAAAAAATTTGTTGGGCATTTTTTTCTTTTTATATATTCTAATACCGATCATCATCATAAAGTTACAATCTTTACGATAATGACCACATTTACATATTGTACACAAACGTTATTGATCTTTTTAAATTTTTAATCTTGTTTCAATATCATGAAGTCGCAATTTCTATGCTCCCGTTGATTATCGTAGAGTTTTTCTTGTTTGATTTTTGTTGATTACGGTGAACATTTGCAATTTTTAGAAGATTGAAATTAGGGGTAGCAATGTCATTATATACATGATTTTAGACAATTTTATAATAAAATAGAATCGTAGTTAATTTTAAAGTAGAGAAAATTGGGAAAAAAAATTCCCCCTTAACTTACCGATTAGCTTTGTAATCTTTTATTAAAATTGAGTGCTGGCTCATATAGCGAGAAAAATAACAAAAATATTACAATATTTGAAAGGAAAATTAGCTAAATGACCTTTTTTACCACATTTCTTTATAAATGGCCAAGGTTTTTTTTTTTATTTAACGAAAATGACCATTTTTCAAGGAGTCAAAAAGTGATTGACCCATAACTATTGACTCATAAATTCATAATTTATTAATGACTATTAATAACGTATAATTATTAATTGAAATTGACTAATAATTAATTGATTTTGGTTATTATCAATTGATATTGATTAGTAGTGAACAATTATTGAGTTAATCAGTGATAAATTAAAATTAATTAGTGGTAGACTGCTAAATTAATTAGTAATTGATTGATAAGTTAATAAAAATGGTTATTTTATAATTTTACAAAACTTCGATTATTTATGAAAAAAAATCCTTCAAAATGACCATTTGTACTAAATTGTTGAAATATTTGTGAGGGGTATTCCCCCAAATATTTTAAGGGTGTTTGACCAGCGGTAATAAGTAAGAATAATATTATTGGAAAAGTGACCGTGGTTAATAAGATTATTAGAAAATCTATTACTAAGTTTGGTTACATGATAGGGGTGGGCTGAAATTTAATACATTCCATAGAAGTTTTTCCTATACTAAAAAAAATAAAAAAGTGGAAAAAAATATCTGTGGAAGATTGATATGATACTTTGCGGAACCACGTCCTTTGGTCTAATATTGTACTTCGCAAATATGTTCCTGGTCGGATTTGCTAATTCACGTCCCTTTCTTCTCTCTGACACCTGTTGAAAAAAAACATGCCAATAACAAAAATCTTTATAAAAAAAATTTCCTCAACATCCCTATGAGAAAAAGAAATCTACAATAAAGTATGGAATAACAACATTTATTAAGGATAGGTATTTTCTAACATAGAAAGCTCAGTGAAGAAAACAAAAAAAAATGTTTCAAACTGTGTATAACAACATTATATTATCGATTATTTCATAAAAATAAGTGGTCTTATTTGCTACTTAAAATTAAAATTAGAAATGAAACAAAACTATCACAAATTTATTGTGAGTTCACAACTTCGAGATGGCAAGTTTTTAACTATTTTAATTACATGCGAGTCACGTGATTGGTGGATAAGAATAATTTTTAAACACTCTTGATCGTGCGTAGGTCACTTGATGAGTATACGTGATTAAAACCATAAAAAAGTTGATCTCTCAGTGACAAGGGCCCATTCGGTTCGCTAATTTGAATTTTTAATTCGAGTTGAGATGTGATATTGTGTGAGAGTTTTTTACTGTGGTAAAAAAATTAAATGTAACTGTTTCTGAGAGCTTTTTACTGTAGTCAAGCTTAAATTCTAAACTCGAATTAGTGAAAAGAACGGGATCTTTATATCAAAAGTGTGACTTATGAATGATACTCTCAAGTCTCAAGAGTGGTTATGCTCCGATTTAAAGTGAAACAACCTCCATGTTGTGGAGTTAAATTTAACATTAACCAAATTAATTACAATTTGTATAAATGAAAACTTGAGTTGAAACGGAGGAGAGTTGAAACGGACTGCATTTACTCCCCACATTATCGTCAACGTCGGGTCTTTTCTTATGGCTTTTTTTTGTGTCCACGACTATTTGATTAGACAGTACGAACGGCCTTGTATCACAACCCGAGCCAAGAGGAACTGAAAAATCTTGAGAAGCGAAAAGGTTTTGATTATGCACTAATCACCCGTTTCCTCGTAACCGAACACAACATTCTTGAATTTTTGTGTTAAGGCGGTTGACCCAAAGCAAAATCGAAGTGGGGTTTAGCTGAATTTTTCAAAAGTTGATATGTTATGTGTGGTTCCTATAATCCTATTTTTAACCGTAAAGATCCTACTCTAAAGTGAAGTGAGACATTCTAGAACAGAATAACAATAATAACAATAACAATGACGTGAAGTGAGACAAAATTGATATTGGGCTAGGGCTATTCTATTCTACAGTTCTAATTCAGACTGCTCTCAGCTAGCTGTCTGCTATACAATATAGCGGACAGGATTTGTATTACTCCCCCCCCTCCCTTTTCTTTTCTTTTTTTTATTTTTTTTTTATTTTGTAAATGCCATGAGATTAGAAGGTGGCTTTTCATAAACATACTACAAGGCACTCGATTACTCTTACGTGAATTTAATGGCTTTTTCTTCCATCTTTTTGGGATACTGTATAATAACGCAACATCACAATTATTAAACATAATATTGATGTCGATAGAAATAACATAGATTAAATTTTTTGACATTATTTCTCTCCAACATTGATGTTATGTACAAGAAGTCATATATTTAATATATTAGAATCCTATATATCCAGACACTGTATGGTGCGAGGACGTGAATTTGAGGTTAATTTTTATAGTATTCTCAACATCTAATGTTCGTTTAGTTCACAAATTTAAAATTTAAATTTTTATTAAAAAAATAACACACATTAGAACCGGGGGTTTCCCTCTATCAACAAGCATTTATGATCTCATTTGTTTGCTTAATTACTTGTATTTTTGTTGGGTGAAAAAAGCTAAATATTATACTACATGATTATTATCAATGCTTTTCAGCTAAAAATTACATTATGTTATGAGAATGATATGTGATTTAATAATTAATTTGAATAAAAAAAAATTAGTAAAGGTTAGTGCGTGTCATTGCTTCATGGCAAAAAGGGTGACAAAAAAAAGTTCAATAAAGTAATAGGGAACCTCAAAAGAGAACCAAAATGCAAACTAAAATTTAGTTGATCACCTGTTTTTCTTTAAAGGATTTAAAAAAAAAAAACATCCCCCTAATAGAGCATTATCTTAAAAGGTTGAACCTCATTAGATTTTTATCAATTTCACGTATTTTTTTCAATTTGATATTATTTTGACCAACGTGCACCGTCTACTAAAGAAGGTTCCTAAAATATATATTTTTAAGCAATTTTAAGAGCGAGTAATCAAATATTAGCTCCAAAGCGTTGAGCTAACTTTGTGTTTTACACAAGAAACCTGCGTTGTGTTTACTCTTTTCAGCTCATTTTCAGCTAAAGACAACAACTCAAAAGACCTGCTGATATTCTGAGATGGTTGGCGTCCACGCCTTGCCAGCTTTGCGTTCTAGCAAGAGCTTTTTCATGGACCAGGAAAAAAAAAAAAAAATTAAAAAAAAAAGTGTGTCTTCTCTTCTGTACCAGGCATGTGGGGCCTATTAGATATCAAGCAATTGGAAAAGAAAAAGGCAGGGCAACCAAAAATCATCATTTCTCAAGCATGGAAGTGGAATTATTAGAAAATACAGCACTTGCTTGACAAATGGGTCTTCTTTGTTACTAAATTCATCATTATGTGTTTGCTCAATATTGCTGCTTTATATAATCAAATCAAATAACCAAATCTAGTGAAGAAATTGTTAACCCCTAGAGCAACATATTCCTTGTTTAAGGCACATGAAAGAATTAGAATTGCATTGCATGGCCTTTGTTTTTCTTTAATCAAAATTCATTTTTATATATACATACACACATTAATATAAACAGATATTAAAAAAAAAAAAAAAAAAAAGTTTCCTTGGTGCTGTTTTTGCTGGTGGCAATGATGGAGCAAAAGTCATTTATTAGACGATTGTTTGTTCCCTTTTGTTTTCATGCCTAACAGCGAGTGATCCAATCTCTATCTTTGGAATTTTATAAAACAAAAAAGAAAGAAAAATACTATTTTATTTGCTCTTTCTTTCACTAGTTGGTTTTATGATTTATCTTTACTCTCCAACTCCAAATATATTCAACTCTCTGCCATCAACAACCATAACAAAAACACAAACCAAACTCACTCTCACACACAAAAAAAAAAGAGAAGAGGAGAGAAAGACCAGAGATGGGAAACAACAAGTTCAAATTCTCAGATATGATACCAAACGCCTGGTTTTACAAGCTCAAAGACATGAGCAAAACCAGATCAAAGCATCAAAAAAACACCACCAAGAAAAAACTCACCCCAATTCCCACTAACACAAAACCACAAGTGACTATTTCTCAGCAAAAACACGCAAACAACAAAACCCAGAAATTCACAACAGAGACACCCATCAGATCAGATTACAAATTCCCACCTCCCAAACACTCATCAAAACCACGCTCAGACATAATCCGTTTTCCCGAAATACCCCCGAGAAAGTCCACCAAATTAAGAAGAACCTCCACATCGAGAAGAAAATCACCGGTTTTCAAGCCCATAGTTAGCTCTCAGACGACGTCGTTTCTTTCCTCAAGTGAGAGCTCTTCTTCCGAAACTGATTTCCCAGACTCCATTTTCAACGTTCCCTCCGAATTCGACTCCGAATCGGACTTCCCTCTTCCTTCATGGCCAAACTCTTGCAACTGCAGGCTCAGCTCTTCAACCGCCGACATCATCATCGACTTAAACGACGAAAAAGTCAAGACGACGGCGGCGGACGACAGGTTTGTCGACGTCGTTTCGGAGATGATCGACCTTCCTCCAATCCTAACCAAGCCAATCAACTTCGACGATACCGTATTCAAAACCATGAAGAACAAATCATCGTCAAAATCAAGAACAAAAAGCTCGGAATCTCACAAAATGACGCACAACCTTCTTATTAATTCCGCTCGGAGATCTTCTTCTAGTGGTGGCTCTTCGGGCATAAGGCTGAGAACGAACTCTCCGAGACTGGCGAGCAAGAAAATCCAGGCGTACGCGAGAAAGAGCGTTTCTTCGAGGAACAAACAGTACCTATCGGAGAGCTTCGCGGTGGTCAAATCATCGGTCGATCCGCAGAGAGACTTCAGGGATTCAATGGTGGAGATGATCGTGGAGAATAACATCAGAGCATCAAAGGACTTGGAAGAGCTTTTGGCGTGTTATCTCTCGCTTAATTCCAAAGAGTATCATGATGTTATAGTCAAGGCTTTTGAGCAAATCTGGTTTGATATGGCTGATATTGCAGTCTGAAATTAACTATAGTGTACTTGTTAGATAATATTAATCAAATGCATATAATCTGAATTAGTATTTTTTTGTCTTTTTTTTTTAGTACTTGTTAGTTAATTTCGGTTTTATACGTTCAAATATATTTCTACATAAAGCAGTCACATATGCTTGATTAACGGACTCTCAAATTTTAGGCTGGGAAGAAGAATCATTTTTTTTTTTTTTGGTGGCTGAATCATGAAGAATCAACTAGAGTTTAGTGGCGCTTTTTAAAATCCTGCACTGAAAATCATAAACAGAACTGTTTTAGGGGCATTCAACACAAGTTTGATGATATAGGAACACATTTTAGTTTTTTTTTTTTTTAATTATGTTTTGGATCTAAGTTGGTAGCCTACATTTTAGTGTTTTTGCAATTCCATAAAGTTGTTGAATGTTTTAATCCATACAACATAAGCATACAATATACTCATATTTATGGTTTTTTTTTTAATTTTTTTTTAAGGTATTAAGGGATGATTTTTTCAGAATAATTGAGTGTTTTTATTCTTTATATTTTGTAATTTCTTAAAGTTGAATAGCAATCCCTTGAAAGTGCTAAACCAAATCAAGCCTTAATTAAGTATTTTTATAATGCAAGTGTTTGCTAAAAAGGACATACTCAAGGCACATCCAATGATCCAAGAAAGCTTTCAGTTTTTAGTTTTTATCTTCCCTGATGGAGAAGTGTTTTTTGTCAGCTTCTGTTTGGAAGGAACCAAATTGATTAAGGAAAAAGAGATCAATCTAGAATCTTGGGGGGTTGGGGACCTTATACTAGGACAGCTAAAAGAGAGAGTTTTGGATACACAACTTCTTTGTTTACTACCCAACAATGATTGATTTCGAAGCTACCGAATAGTATAACTCTTATGTAAAACAAATACTTGGATACAAAGCCTTTTAAAAACCATACATAATAAAAACGTGGATACAAAGCCAATGGAATAGAAGAATACTACGTTCATTCTGTGATCACCACGACTTCTTAATTCTTATGAACTGCATATATATATGTGTATATATATATATATATATATTCACATGTTCACTTATCAACTACGAGTTTATAGATTATAATATGAGAGTATTAGGAGACTCGTGGATAATTACAGAGGAAATTACATATTTAGTTGGGATTTCAACACAAATGACTTTTTTGAAGGATGTTTTTCACAAATGGTTGAAATTTTGAAAAATTGTAAAAATGACCGTTTACATTAACTTAGTGATCCATCAGTGATTGATTCAGCGGTCAATCACTGATTGACTCAGCGGTCAATCACTGATTGACTCAAGTTTATCACTGATTAACTTGATTATTCTATATTATTAATCAATATTAGTTAATAATTAACTAAAATTAATTAGTAATTAATCAATTTCAATCAAAAAATTACATTTTTATTAACGATAAACCATTGATAAATTGATAATAAATCGGTCAATCATTGATTGATTATGGTCCATTGGTCCATCAATGATTGACTCATGTAAAAAAAAATGGCTATTTCGTAAAATAAAAAAATTTTCAATCAATTTATTAAAATAGGTGATTAAGAAGGCCACCTAACACAATTTCTCCATTTAGTTTTACATAGCAATTTGTAAGGCAATTCGCACATACAAGTATCGGCCCCAATAATTTAAAACATATCACCACAACTAGTGATATCTAGCACATTTTCTTTTAGATACAACAAATAATCATTGCTATCTTGGTCAGGCTTACGAGAAAGCTTGACTTTTCTTTTCCCCCTAAATCATCAATCAAGAGTGTTATTGCATGCAAGTGTGCATCCTGCACAAATTGGGATGAAAAGGAATTGTCAAGGGTAGTAATTTATTGGTGTGGGGGCACAAGACTAAAGATCACAAAAATACCACAAATGGTTCTTTACTTCGGCCTAAGACGACTTAAATCCCAATGAAAAGTCAGTAGCTTTGTTCCACTGTACTTTTTCGGAATGCCAGAGGACCACCAACGTTTTCCCAAAGATAGTTTGTTCCTAGTTCTTGCTTTGGTTATATAATATTGGCTCATCAATGCTTTTTTTTCCCTAACAAAGTTAAATTCTGAACCTTAGCAAATATTGAGGCTCTTCAAGTCACACTATAGCCCAAAAGGGTGAAAATATAGTTGAGTTTCTAGGCAGATTTCGTACTTTTGTTTGCCCTCTAGATGACATTACTTTTTTGGGACTAGTACCTGAAGTGACTATAATCTTTAGTTAAGAGAGTTTTTTTAGTACCTAACACTAAGAATAAACTGAACCAATTAATATTAATGAAGAATAAAAAAAAAAATTAAAGTCTCCTTCATTAACAAATTGTTTTTAGACTTGCAATGTGTTTCGTGATCTGTATTGCTCAATCAAATCAACTACATGACTACTTGATTGATTATCAACACCTAATATATATATATATATGTGTGTGTGTGTGTGTGTGTATGTATGTATATATATATATATATATATTGCTGAAATGTGCAGTTCATGTTTTGCTGTTACTAGAAGGGAGCAGAACTTAGTTGGTTAGGTGAATGTTGTGACGTACAAAAGCTGTGAAGGCATGAAAAGAAAGGAAATAGAAAAAACTGGTGGATGTTAGTATGACTTTCTGCATCATTCCCCACAGAGGAAAGAAAGCTAAAGATGTGCAAAAATCTAAATTGGAATCCAGGTTCTTAAGGGTTGGAGAACCAAAATAGAACAGGAAATTTAGACCTTTTTTTTTAATCTCATTATTTGTTATAGCGAGACCCTTCTACTCAAAAGTTAGAAAATTTATCTTTTTCGTTCCACCAGTGATCCTAGCAGATTTTTAGCACTGTATTGGGGCGTATAAGACATTATTAATCCTTATATATTTATATATATTAGCGAAAAAAAAAAAAAAGAATCATGAATAAGGGAGAGAGAGCAAATATATGGTGGCTAGGGACATGGCATGGGTGGTTTAAGGCTTTTTCTTAAAGGGACAATATGAGCAGTAATCTTCACATGGAAATAGATGGCTTTAGAGGACTCTTTTAAGGACCACAAGAACAAGATTATATAAATATATTTATATATGTTTTGCATATCATCACATAACTAGGCCTGGGGAGTAAACCCAAGTAAGGACCACACTGATATTCAGGAAAAGAAAATCCCCATCGCATTAAACCAACCAGCCATTATGTTCTTTGGGGAACGTTATCCGTAACATTCATACTTGAAGAGTCTCTTTTCGTTACAGGAAATACCCCTCACGACTTGTTCCTTTCAAGCACCAACTAGCCAGTGACTTCAATTCAATGTCCATCCCAAGCCAGGCCATTTCTCTCTGTCCTTTCTCACTTAGATAATTAACTCCTAAGTCCTACCCAACATGTTTAATATATAAAATAGTATATATGTGTGTGTGTGTCTATATATATATATATATGTACATATATGTTATGTCTTCTTAACTGGAAAGCAAATAATTCCTCTCAAAACATTATGACATAAAACATTAAGTATTAGACATCGCATGCTATGGACTATAATCTCTACAGTTCATTAAACTTAAGGTGGTCCTTCCAATTCTCTCCGATATCTCATCATAGCCACTAATTACAAGTTCCAAAATCTGATCCTAATTTTGTACTAATGTTGACCCATAATCTGTTTTTTTTTTTTCTTTTTTGGGTACCCTTTTTTCAATTAATCTTGGTAACGAGATTTCGAAGGTGATGATGAGAAATGAGAAGCGTGGCCAGAGCCAAGTAGTACCACGTTTTGCAGGGTATATAAAACACGTACCAGACCCATGTGCACCCTGGAATTCCTGGATCAAAGAACTATTCAGATGCCGTACGTGAACATGGCCAGAAGCATTCTCATATGTAATCACAATTACCAAAACATGATCCTCAAGGACTTTACTGAAAGCAAACTACGTACATTGTTCAGTCCATCATTATAGATATATGTAGATATTTCTAACTTTTATATTTTTGCTGAAAATTCTTAAATTGTTAGAAGTGACCATTCATAACTGGCAGCCTGGCAGCATAAGAGCCGTAACGTTTTTATGCATAGTAGGCATTTTGTTTCACATTACAAAATGATATAATGAATGGCAAAGTTAAAGTCTTTCACAGAGGAGTGATTCTATATATAATATGTAGAAGTAGGGAGTGTAACATGATGACGTAATAATGACTTTATTAAAGTATAACGACAATAATTTATTTGTATAAAACTTTTAAAGTCATTGTTATATAGAATAAATAATATTTTACGCCTCTTACTTTTCTATTATAGTGTTGGATTTTTTTTTCCTTTTGAACCATGCAAGATAAACCCTATAATGAATTCTAGTACACAAAATATAGTTGATATATTATTGGATTATTAGTTGCTTTATAGCGCAAAATGTACATATTTGCCCCGGCACTTATTTATTTATATATCTTTTCTTCTGGCTAATGATATATTGATCCCTGCTTGTTGAAAAAGGATACTATAATGTCCTTCTATTCAATGGCGGGCACTACACAAGATAAGGCATCACGACATTTTGAGAACCTAAAGATCCTTGATCTGCTCTC
The DNA here is from genome assembly GCF_000414095.1 of Morus notabilis. NCBI lineage: Eukaryota > Viridiplantae > Streptophyta > Magnoliopsida > Rosales > Moraceae > Morus > Morus notabilis. The sequence goes on along the minus strand of NW_010366382.1, from coordinate 225,137 downwards.
AAATTGTGACATTGTGCTAGCTGATACATATTTACAATCAATCGTGCCTAAAACTCTGCACAAGTGAAGAACATAATCTATATAAAATCATCCATCAAAGCCGTTTCCTTGGATCTCCATAGATTAGAGCATGTCAGAGTCCTCTATCCTTCTTAATAAACAAAAACTTTCATCCAAAATAAGAGCTTAATTAACTCTTCTATGCGGATTTCCTTCATGACCCTTTACATTCCTTGAAGCTTTCTTATTGGCACCACCACCACCACTAGCATTTTGCTTAGACACCTGATCATAAGGTGATTGAAACCCGATGTTTTCGACTGCTCCGATCGTGTTAAACAACCGCCTCTTGTAAACCTCCTCGACCAACGACCGGTGTAGCAACTGACTCCGTATGTCCACCAATGACGTGTTCCTATTCAATCTAAGGCTGTCCATGACGACCCTTTTGTCCTTTGAACCTCTAGATGACATGAAAGCTTTGCATTGCTCGTTGGATTGCCCTGAATTGATATTTCGGTATCTCTCTTCGGGACAAAATCTTGTAACGTTGTGAATCTTTGTATTGTAATTGATGTTGGGGTTTTTGTCTCCTATTGCAGGGCTGATATTGGACTCGTTTTGATCATCTCCAGAAATGTAATTCAAGTTGGAATAGGTTCCTGAGTGTGAAGAGCTTACAGAGCTGATATCATCAAGCAAATCATCTGCAAGAGCAATATTTTTCTTTTTGTAGTTGTTGACATTTGTATTCCAAATTTCTAAGACGAGGCTTATGCAATATTGCAGGCATAATATAATAATTAGGGGTTACTTCATAATAGATTATGAGCAATTATACAGATCACACATCATCAACATATTTATCAATTTGTGAAATCTGTAAAATTCATGAAATTATTATTTGGCTCCAATTTTCTTTTACCTCTATTATGTTATATTGATGTATATTATAAAATTGTTTTTCCATGATATGCATGATGTTGAATGGCTCGTAAATGCGTGTGACATGAGGTCGTTCGGGGTTTGGATTAATTCTGGTTTTGGGCCATTTAAAGCCCAAAAAAAAGTGCATTCACATTTTGGGCTAACTATATTGTCGCCAGCTTTGTTAAATGATATGATCATACTAAGAGATACTAAGGAATCATGTTGCATGTACTAAGTCAACGGAATCTCTAACTTAATTTTCGACGCTCAATTATATGACAGTTGACTTGTTAATTTTCAATTGGTTAGACTAATTCTATTATATTTATACGAATTATAGCATAATAAATCAACTCTCACCTTACTTGATGGTAACATTTCGATGAGAACTTAATGTTATTCTCATTCTAAGAAGCCATACGAATTATAGCATAATAAATCAACTCTCACCTTACTTGATGGTAACATTTCGATGAGAACTTAATGTTATTCTCATTCTAAGAAGCAAAAAAAAAAAAAAAAAGTCGTCTTAAATATATGCCAATACACCTAGCTGAGAATTCAAGTTGTGAAATGACTCCCAGAATAAATAAATAATTCAACTTGTAAAGTGGAAAAAAAAAAAGGAGTCATACCTTGGAGCCAATCACAAGGATTTGCAATGTTGTCAACCCCATGTGAGGTGATCAAGCCTGATATTGATGCTTGGGATGAAGAAGAGGATGAGAAAGAGTACAAAGGATGATGAGTCCCATCATTTTCGTCATCATCATCTTGATAATTAAAAGTATCATAATGTGGTATGAGAGCAGAAATCTCCCCTTGGATCATTTCTGCTATTTCAAATGGTTCCCAATCAGATATCTCCAATTCCTTCACCATCTCAGTGGCAACATCAATTGCTGTGTCAGTAACAGTGTCAAATGGGAAATATATGTTCCTAAGAGAACCTGTCAAAAAAATAGCATAATGAAATAAATTTGAATAATAATCAAAAATTGGTTCTAAACTATTTAGGACTAATTCTAGTGGTTCGGTACGTGTGCGTGTATCTTTCATTTTTTATCAGTAAAATGAGAAGTATAAACCTCACACTATATGTAAAATATAATGCTCTAAATTTGAATAATAAACAAAAATTGGATTTGGTTAGGAAAGTCTAAACTATATAGTACATACCATCCTTATCAGCAAATTGAACTTTGAGAAAAATGGTGTCGTCTTCAGGGTTAAGCTTCCCTGTGATTTTCATGTCAGTCCGGGGCACATCATCCCTCAATCTCAACTTCCCCATTTCCTTGTCGTTTAGGAAAGGCTTCTGACTTCCAACTCCTCGCAAAGCCGAATTCTCATCTTCATCACAGGCAAGAAAAGGGTCAAGCAAAAGCTCTCTCGCCGGCAGTCTCTTTGAAGCATTGACTAAGCACTTCCCTATGAATCTCTGAGCTTCCAAGTCTCGAATTCTGTAGAATGCAGCTGGCAACTTCCCCTGAGAAAACAAGAGAGAAAATGGCAATGTGGGTGAAAACAAACACATTCGAATGATGAAAAGAAGCGATCTCAGCTGCTGAAAGGAAAACTGTCAACTATTCGTTTAATTTTTTGGTCAGATTGTTTCTTTCTACTATCCAATTGCTGAAATTGAGCTGCATGGAAATATATGGTTTTTTTTTTCCTAAAAACATTCTATCTTACCGATGTCACTTTCTTGTAAATTTGTGCAGGGTTGGTACATTCACTGTAGGGGTATTCTGATGTAAACATCTCCAAAACACACATCCCAAATGAATACACATCAACTAGTTCATTGTAATCTTCCTCGTACAACTCTGGTGCCATAAATTCCGGTGTGCCTGAGACATTTACAATTAAGCAGAGAATTAAAAAGTGATTTACAATTAAAGGAACTAGTACATTTTAATAATGCATTTACTGAGAAACTTTTATAGTGTTGGTTGAAGAATTTTGAAATTATTCTATGAATATGATAACTTACGCATTTTAACTTGTAAACTTCGAACATTATAATTGTACAGGTTACGACGTATTTGTAAAATGTAAAAGAGAACGATTCAATGGAAAAAAAAAAAAAAAGCTAGTTACCTATAACACTGTGAGCAGATTGGGAACCACGGAGGATTGCGGCTAGGCCAAGATCACCAATCTTGACCTGCCCAAGATGGCCGTTAACAAAGATGTTGTCACATTTGAGATCTCTGTGAATCACCGGAGGGTCGTGGCCATGTAGATAAACAAGGCCCTTTAGGATCTGTCGAGCCCAGTTCTTAATGGCCCGTATGTCCACTTGCTTGTATTTCTTTCTGTATCTGCAATGTACGTGGCACATGTATGTTAATTAATATTTGTTAATTAAGATCATTATATACTTTTATAATAGTTGATTTGTGGAAAACTTAAATGATTTTAAAATAGGTACTGGTGAGTATAGAAGCAAAAAAAAAACTTGTACTTGTAGTCTGCATTTTTTTTAATCCGTTTTTGTATTATTTGTATTTAATAAGAATGTGATGTAATCTTACATTAAAAAATGCATATCATTAATACGTATGACAATATGAGAAACTTTTTATTTATTTATTTATGAATTTCTAAAATACTGCCAGAATCGCTATTGATAATTTCAAATAAAACTGTACGATCCCTATGTAAAATATCATCTGAAATGACAGCACAATGTATAGCACATTGCTAAATAGTTAAATTAGATCTCGTTAGGAATAATTAAGGGCCGGAAATAAAAATAAAAATGTTACGTACTCTCTCAAAGTCCCGGAAGTAAACATTTCAGTGATGAAATTGAAAGTTCTCCGATCAACGTTGATCCAGGAGGTGTGGAATCGCATGATGGAGTCGTGATTGAGTGTGCTGAGAAGGTGAACCTCCGAGTAGAGGCGCTGCAAATCGTCCGGCGAGCGAAGGACTTCATTGAGCTTGACTTGGTTCCATGCCACCTCCATCCCAAGTACCTCATCAATTGCCTTGTACACTGTTTTCATTGCCCCTTTCCCCAAAACTTCTTCAATCTATTCATAATACACATTTATAGAGCTAATATTTAATTCGTGGGGTATTCATAAATATAGCATTAAAAAATAAATTGATCAACCAATACCAAAATGAATGAGAAATATTCTTGGTGAGTGGACATAGTAAATAGGTTTAGTAGTATGGCATAAATAATCAAAATTAAGAATTAATTTATCATTAAGTATTGGGATAATCACATGACAACACCAATCATGTCATGGGCAATAATTACGTTTAGAAAATAATATTTCCAACAACCAGATGACAACTACTGTGCCTGGCCAAATTTTAATTCACAGTAACCCAAAAGGAAATCATAATAGAGCTTTAGCAAGGTAAATTATCAGAAAATCCACCAAATAATTACGTAAATGATTTTTTTTTTTTTTTTTACTGCATCTCTTTCTTTCTTTATTTGTTTATTTATTTATTTTGTAATGTTAAAACTAAAAGGAAACAACCGAAGATAGAAAAATATTAAGCAGAAACAAAACAAAATTAGAGAAAAGACCAGAATATTTCACCCGATGATCTAATTAGTAGTTGGAAAAAGAAAAAGAAGGGAAATACATGGTCAAAGGAAACAAAAGATTATAAAACACATAATATGTTTTTATAAACTTCACCCACTGCGATGCCCACCCATATATATATATATATATATATATATATTCTAAAATAAGACACTATATAACATGAAAATTACAAGTACTTTTTTTCTTGTTTTTTCATCAATAATATTCTCAACTTGGATACTTGATGATGCTTTGTATCTTAGCTAGCTACAAGTCTACAACGACAAAAAGTGCGCTATAGAAATCAATAGCCATTCGATATATCATTTCCAGATGATCAAATTCCAAACATAATTTTTTTTTTCCATGGAAAATTCCAAGCTACATAGAGCAAACAACTCAACTTTATCATACATATATTACAACAAGCATATACATATCAATATGTACATATATATATGGTATGTATATATGTATGAATGTACTTACCCGACCATATCGACCGGTGGGATCGGTTTCAACATAAGCACTGTAGTTTTCTTGGGCTTCATCAGCAAACTGATCTCCACCAAAATGCTTCTTCTTGTACATGTTTCGCCGCTACTAAACCCCAAGCTAGTACTACCGCTCACAAAGTCTCTCCTTTTTTCCTTTCTTTTTTGGAGAGAGAGAATTCTTCAGAATATTCTCTCTCTCTCTCTCTCTCTTTTTGTGGAATATTAATCAAAAAGAAAAAGCTTGAAAGGATTGATCGCCTAGAAATATAGGAGATTAAACGTGAAGGGTATGATTGATAATTATAGAAATAGAAGAAGAAAAAAAAAAAAAAAAAAAAAAAAAAACCAAGTAGGTATTAAATCCGAGGCTTTCCCTCGTGGTTTTCGTAGGAAAAGACGCCAAAGAGAAGCCAAAAGAGTCTTGAGTAATCAATCCTCAGCATAATCCAGGCCATTCCTACCACAACGACGTTTGACAAGCACACCTCGTAGTATTTGCCAACCATCTATCTCTCTTGTCTAGTTAATTAAAGTAGACTTTTCTAATTTCTCAAACAAGATGGAAATAAACGGAAATATTAATAACAATAATGGACCCAAAAAAAAGTGGAAAATCTAAATAGTTGTAGGGACAGTTTGGGAAATTCTTGAAATTGGTTTAATTCTTAGGAAGAGAATTTGGTGCAATAATATGAAGAGGGGTTGCTGCTACAACGGAACTTGAAGAATCTTTGGCTGCGCTTGGAGGGATGCATTTGTGGATGAGAATGATTCGAAACTTGTGGGAAAAGGGAAATTCCTTTTGGGAGTTTGGTTGGGAATGAAATTTGGTTTTTTGGAGATTAGCTTTTGAGATTTGCTAGATTGGGAAGACAGAGTTGAGATTTGGATCTTTATATAAAACTCGGGATAGGGACGGAACCGTATGCTACTAGTACTTGTGCAATTTAGATCGTCTGTTTAATTTTCGGTGTAAAATGATTTTTACCAATTATGTCGTATCACGTTATTTTAAAATGTTATTTAATTGACTTTTTCATGTTTATTCATTAAATGATATGAAAATAAGTGATTAGTTAGTCTGAACACAAATTAAACGGATAATATGAATCTATACTTGTGTATCTATCTGTTATGGCATATGCTTTTTAGCATATTAAAAAAAAAAAAAAAACAAAAAAACAAAAAACGCATAATGTTTTAGAGAAGTGAACCCCACGTGAAAACAGGTGGCATCTCTTGTAGGCACTTATGAATATGATTGCGCCAATTACGTATTGCTTTTGGCATGTGTTGACTGATTATTAGTTGTGACAATAGTTACAAAACACATTTTTCATTTGTCTTGTTCTTCTTTTGTTTTGGTCCCTAATTCAGATGGCTTACACCAGCTTCGGCACGATTGCCCGTTTCTAATGATAATGGGGTTACATTATGCACGTCTTGGCTATGATTTTTTTGGACATTTCCTGAATAATTAATACAAAACTAATTAAGGTCATGTACTAAAAAAACTAGTATTTTAGTTTTAAATAAGCACGTACATGCGTACTTCTAACTTATGTTTGACTTTATCCTTAATTTCAAAAATTAAGAACATGTTCTTTTGTCCGAAAAACTCAAAAAAAGACAACTCGAGTTTCAACTTTATTTAAATTTACGTTTTTTTAAGTTTTAACTTTATTTAACTTTACTCAGTTTTATTTAAGTTATAACTTCAACTCAAGTTATAACTCAAATTCAACTCAAAAACTACACTCAAATTACACTTTAAAAGAACAACCCCTGATTTTTTTGAGGTTGCAACTTAAAAGAATGAGATAACTTGTTTCATAGTTATAGGGGTTTGAGTTACCCAAGGAAAATGTTATATGTAATTGTCAAAGATACGGTTGTGGCTTACACGTTTTTTTTTTTGTTTTCTTTTGTTTCTTTGACCAAGAGTTTTGCACGTACATTATGACACTAATGAACTATTGTCCATTGATCATGACGTGTTAATCCTCAGAGTTCCTCTTTTCCAGTGTGTGTAACAATTATCCAATACTAAAAGGAGAGAAAAAAAATTTGGAAAACCTTTTATATATATATATATATATATTTCCTTTTTAGATAATACTATTTCTCAAGCAATTTGCAACAGATGGAATGGCATAGATACTCCCAGCTATAAGGCAAGGAATTCGAATTCAAATCAAACTGTTGGTATAAGGGAACATATATATATCATAGAAACACGCAAAACATATCATAGTTTTGCATGAAGAAGCACGTTAATTACTCAAAGACATTAGACACATAGATTAATTGTTACATTTTAATTCCTAGAATTGAACAACCAAACTATAGAAGAAACAAAGAAAAGTACATATTATGGCTCCATACAATTAATGTAGTTTAGAAAGTTAGGACACCAAATTGATTGAAACTCGCCTGTGGGGGCGGAAAGCGGTCTCTTTGAAGCGTGGCCTTGGTTTCGTTAATAGTTTTTGGGAGAAGTGGAGGGTTGATGGTTTTATGGGATGCCAACATTGATGTGGATATCAAGAGTTATAATCAATTCCATATCGATTTGTTTGTCTCTATTCCTTCGATCCGGCCTGAGGCGATGGGCTTTCGACCCGTTTTGGATGTCAAATGAGTGGTGAATTCATTGAGAGTCCGTTTAGTTCGTTGATTTGAATTTGTAATTCGAGTTGAGATGTGATTTTATATGAGAACTTTTTACTGTAACAAAAAAATTAAATGTGATTATTTTTTAGAGACTTTTACTGTAACAAACTCGAATTCTAATATCAAATCAGTGAAATGAACGGACATGACTTGAGAGAACGGAACTTTCCTGAGAGATGGAGAGGGTGTCCCAAAGAGACTTTTGAGATGTCAATCTTTACTTAAAGCTTGGAGTTCGGATGTTTTTGGAAGCCTCCACGTCCGGCCCTAAAACTGAGAAGCGGTGGTGGTGTGGGCTTTGGGGTTTATCAATGCGGGTGAGCTGGGCGGAGTCTGATGCAAGCAAGGTGATCGATGACGTTAAAGGGAGGAATTTTCATGGTATTCATGGCCCTATCGTTTCTGTTATTTGTGTTCTTTTTAGCGGATTCTCGATGTTGGACAGTTGATTTGCCTAGATGGCACTCTAGTTCTGTACTCTCGGACTTGGGTCCTTTTCTTTAGATTTTTGTTTTTTCCTCTAAACAAAAAAAAAAAAAAAAGGACACCAAGTTGATTAATTAACCGTGTGCCTATAATTAGCAATTAATATAAATGCGTGCTTTTGAGCTTCTTTCTTTAACACATAATTAAGGATTAGTGGTAGCCATATTTTGATAATGATGAAGGTGCCCATACATATTGAATGGCATAGCAGCTGTAAACGACATGCACATCAAAATAAAAAGGGAAATTTAAGGAGTACTCTTTCTTCGAAGCTATTTAGTAGTGGGTTGACGAACTCTTCTCCTCTCATTTTCAAGTTTTCTCTCAAAAATCTTTTCAAGCATGTCGAAAAAAATAATAATAATAATAATAATAAAAGAAGAAAAAAAAGCCTCCACTTATTTTATTCTTATCCAATTCTTTCTCTTTGATCGATCATCAACTTCTCTTTTCTACGGGAATCCCATTATTCCATGAAATGACCTCAATTTCTTGCTATGATGTGTACCTCTTGGGACAAAATACTGCTCACTCGCCACCAAGAAACTTTCCAATAACTTTTTTATTTTTAGTTCTAAAGTTTGTTTTATTATTATTATTATTATTATTATTATTATTATTATTTCCAAGCATTTAGCAAATACATTAAAACGATTAAAAAAGTAAGATTCTTTTACAAGTTGACATTTATTTGATGGACCAAATATGGATTAATTATTAGAGAAAGTATATTAGAGAAAGTATCTTTATTTATAGTATTAACTTTACGATGTTTCTTTATTTTAATTTTAGATAACTTACCTGATTATGTGTTTTATAATGTCTATTTATATGAAGTCCCTTTTATAGTGCTGTTTACTAGTGAATTGTCCTTCTTTTCTTAGTTCGTGGTTATAGATATACTGTTGAACCACGTTAAATCTCCTTGTTCCTCTTTTCTTTATTTTATTTTCTTATTTTACTATTATTATTAATGCACCCTTTGTTTAGCACTGATCAAATCAATCTGTAGATAAAAGGATAGAGGTAAATCACAAGCCTAGGATGCTTAGAGTATTTTCAAGAGAACTCTCTAAATTTTAGCTAAAATTAACTAGCAATTTATTTTAGCTAAATTTTAACTAAAATATCTTTCTAGTTATTTTAACAAGCAAATTTTGGATGATTCACTCCAATCATACTCTCTATTTTAGCTAAACATAGATTATTTTAATATTTATTGAGTTTAAAATGTAAATAACTTTATTGAATTAAAAAAAGCCTTACTTTATTGTGGTTTGAAAGAATAAAATAATCAAAAAAAATAAAATAGCTAGCCTCCTCATGTTAGTTAAATTTAACTAGTGTAAAAGGCATTTTCTAAAATAGCTAAAGAATAATTTCACTAATGGTTAGAGTGGAGAAAATTAAAAAAAAAAAAAACTAAATTATTAGTCATTTTGACTAAATATATGAAATGTTTATTATGGTTGGAGTTGCTCGGGTTAAAATAATAATAAAAAAATTCAAGTTAAACATATTAACTATGTTGACCAAAATGAAATAAAACATAAAAAATGGAACGGTAGTTAGTGTATTTTCTGTGTGAATAATTCCGTTTACTCTATTATTATATATAATGAATGTCATGTCACTCTCCCAAAGGACAAATAATTAAAATTCAAACACATGTGAACATCATTTGATTCGGAACTTGTATTTGCATTATTCTGGACGAAAATCCGTTTTATTCAAATAACAACAACCACAAATAAGTCCATGTACTTAAAAAAAAAAGAAAAAAAAAAAAAAAGAAAAAGAAAGTCTATTGTCTAGTAGAGAAGTTATGGACTCACGCACACCAGAGAGAATTATTGAGCACAACAGAAAATTACAATGATTAATGTCTCAAATACCTTTTTGTGTAGGGTCTACAATTAAGTTTAGCGGCCACAATTACTATAGGTAGGAGACCCGTTAGCATGCCCAACTTTAATCTCAATTATTGCCACCAAAATTCAACGATGTTTTATGTTGTTATATCAAATATTGCTTGAACATTGATAATATTGAAGCATAGTGAATTGCTGTTGTGATATCATTTTAGTGGT
>NW_010366382.1:206470-214867 GCF_000414095.1 Morus notabilis | reverse complement strand
TTTCCCTACTATAAATCAAACTCTGTGTTCAAATAATTTGTGTGCGTTTACGTGGATTTGGAGAAAATAGTTTTCTGAACTTATTATGAGATTTAGTGGACAAATCAGATATTATGTCACCTTAGTGACGGGAACTGTTTTTAATAGTGTTTCAGAAATGACTAAAATAGGCAGATGAATCGAATTTAGACATCTTTATTAGCAGCCAGAGAAATTAGAATTTCTATGGTGAATAAATATGGGATATATGTATCATTTAATATTTATGCTGATTAAATTCTACGTTTGAGTTTTAAGCAAGAAAGCAGCACCACAGTGCTGGTGCCTCCAAAAATGACTTTTGTGTTGGTAGCGCCATCCCACCAAATCCCAGTGGCTAGTGGGTGGGCCTCACTGACGTTTTTTTTTAAAAAAAAAAAAAAAAAAAAAAAAAAAACAGAGAGAGAGATGGGCAGATGCACCGTGTGCGGATCTTGGACATTTCATGATTTTAATTTATTAAGTGCTAGGGGAAGCCATTGGGCACGAAGCACCAGTGGTCTAGTGGTAGAATAGTACCCTGCCACGGTACAGACCCGGGTTCGATTCCCGGCTGGTGCATTTGAGCTGTGATGAAATCTCCAGCGCTTCATGTGATAGAGGGGTCTATCACTACCGTCCGATCCTAGTGACGAAAGGTGGCGCTTCTGAGCTCTCTTTTTTTTTTTTTTTTTTTTTTTTTTTTTTTCTTAGTCAACGGTATTTTGTTTTAAAAACGTGAATCCATAGTCCATACTTGAATATAGTTGAATATAGTTGTCCTTAAAAACTTGGATTTAGGTTTTTTTTTTTTTTTTTTTCTTTTGCTGAAAGCCTTGAATATAGTTGTTCTTTATATTATGTGCTGAAATTTCTCTATTCAAGTTGTAGCAAGTAGCAACGTATTAATTTTACTTAACTATATTTCAAGATTTTTGTTTTCCGAGAATTAGAATCATATTTCAATATTGAGTTATTATATTATGTTGTAAATCAATTGTGCGTGGATGTCACCTCTTGATATTTCATAACCTATACACAATCTTTTATTTAGACCTCATTATACTTATATTATTCCACTCATATTTATCTGTATTATTAACCTGTAATTCTCTCGTTTTTAGTGTGTAACCTATATAAGTTATGTTTTTTTTTTATCTTATCTCTGCTTATGATTATTGTCCTATAAATAGAAGTTGTGATAGCTTGTATGATTACTCCTGAATAAAAGATTTGAAAGTCAACTTGACTTTCATATTTTCTTACGTTGTCTTTGTTGTCCTCTTTAGTTTTTAAGAATATTTTGATTTTCATATTTTTTTTATAACATATATATATATATATATATATTTTTTTTTTTTTTAAGTTTTTGAGTGAAGTGTCAATTGGTTTAGGAAACGTTTTATAAAATTTAGAAATTATGTTTCATTAGGATTCTGTTCTATTCAATAGATAAGCTTATTCAGTTTGATTTCTATTTAAATTATGATACCTTATCTTTTAAGAAAATTATCCTCTGGTATTATTATTATTATTTTTTTTTAATTTTGGAGAATTCTACTTCTACCAGGAGTAGAATTCGCACTAACTAAGCCTATATAGCACCCAACACCCAACACCCAACGACGAGCCAGGCCATCATATATGTTTTATTTTCATCTTGTTTTTCTTTTTTCAAGGTTTTATGAATTGTTAATAATTGTTGGTTTTTTCTGCAGGCATTTAAGTTTTAATACATATTCGTTTTATTTATGTGGCTCGCGAGCTCGGGGGGGGGTTTTTTTTTTTTTTTTTTTTTTTTTTTTTTTTTTTTTTGTTTCTTAAGAGAGAATTATATCAGCTAAGCTCAATAAGTTTTTTATTAGCACTTCGGATAGGCATGAAAACAAGTCTTGACAAAAATTTGCAAGATTCATTGCAAGACTCTGGTGTAATTAAGGTTTCTTGAATACCTATCTTATTCATCACTTTTATTCTAAAAATGTTCTCAAGAAAAAAGATTTTTGTATAACTAAATGTTGCTATTGAGACGTAAGGAATTGGATTTGCTTCTGAACTCGGAAACAAACCGGGGAGACACTTGCTAAACGAGGTTGTCTCTAGGGTTGTGCCGGAATTTCGCTGTCGTCCCGACGGGGATGTCGAAAAGGCCAGAAGGTTCCAGAGTTTTTAGATACAATTTTAATAGATGATTCCATTGGTTGTGTTCTTGTGAACTGGTTCTTGTGTACTTTAATCCCAATTACGGTCTTATCAGACACCTTATTTTCTTATATTTTTTGAAGTGCAAATTGGACATGTAAAGTCAGATAACTGGAGCCATTCTGGTCAAGAACTCGCCGAAGATTTCGCTCTTGTTAACGGGATGAAATTGGATTGTCCGCTCCAGCGCAGAGAAATGCTTAGTCTTTAAGAATGTTGTCTGCGCATGCATTACGCAGGTAGATATGGAATTTATTGATTCAGAAGTTCTTAGTGATGTTACTAATGTCTAGAAAAACATGAATTGCAAAGAAAAAAGATTTTGTTGGCATACTTGGTAGCTGTCAAGCTTTTAAGTACTTGTTGGATGTTCGAGGGGATTATGTTTAGTAGCTTTAGGAAGCTGGATAGCCTGCTCGTCATCTTCTGTTACAGAACAATAAGCCATTGGAACCCAATCATGAATCCTCGGAAGTCGTGCAGCGTTCAATCGGAGCGCGACATTCCCCTGCAAATAGCTTCTGTTTTTACTTCCCCAATTAGGTATTGACATTGTTAAAAAATTATGACTGCAATCCGGGACGCCAAATATTGTCCATCAATTTGGTTATTTATCTGGCTGTCAGTTGATGGACAATATTTGGTTCATGAATTTCAAGCCTTTAATATCACTCGTGCTTAAATTCATGGACCCTTTAATCAGTTACTACTGATGACCATAATGATTTCTTAGTTTTTAATGTTGTCCTCATAGTATAGTACATCCATGCATAAAAAATACAAAAAAATAAGACTTCCCAAATGGTGCAACTAATCAAAATCTTTCATTGCAACATCTACACATTCCAAAAAGTGCTAAATAATAAAGCTTCTCTTTCTAGATCGGATGCTTGGAACTACAAACTTGAAAACTGGAGCACATTTGGGTGCGCCCATCAGTACTATGTACATGTTACCTAACACTATGAAAGCTGCAAAATTAGGTTCTATCTTGAAAATGGAACAATGGAAAGGAATGTACAGTATACCCTCTTTTTTCATACATTCTTTATCACATAGAACAACAAGCTACCATGTTAGCATCTAGAGCTAATATCAGTCGCTTAATTCTTCCAAGTATCGACCATCCTTCTACGGTGCTCAAATGGAAAGAGGGGGAAAATCATCTTCGTTTTTCAGATGATATACCTGTGGTTTAACCCTGAAACCGAACAGTAAGAAAGGCTTTATATAGATCCTAAAAGAAACAAAAGCAATTCTCAAAAAATCACAGCCACTTTGGTGGAGCGAATCCAAATTAGATTTAGAGAATCCTGTCACCTTTCCGGATCACTATTCGAGAAGGTTCTGCAGTTCTGCTTGGGAGATGCAATGGGAGCTGAAGCAGGTCCATGACGGGGAAAGGCGCCATCATCCAACTCTGGCAAGGGTGTTGCACAACTCTTTTGGGGGCGTGGAGACTCATGCTCAAGTTTCTGGGATGGGCAGTGGAAAGAATTGGAATGGAAAGACTCCCAAACTGAAAGATTAGATTGGTAGTAATCTGATGATCCGGGCTTTCCACTGCCTAGAATTGGGTATTCAACTTCAGGCCTGCATTCAGCAGATGCGCTTAACTCAGGTGGGGCTGCATCCATGCCATTGGTGCAAGTATCTCTCTGCAATGGCACATGTCCTCTAAGAGCTAGATTCCTCGCCGTCTCAGAAAAACGCGTATTCTGATAAGGACGACAGATCTGCGAATATATAAGCATAACTATGAAATGGTTGTAATCCTTAGGAAATAATTCAACAAAAAACAAAACCACCAAAACTCTTAAGGGCCCATGAATTCAACTTTAGTAATATTAGGGACACTAAATTCTTGAACCAAATATTGTGCATCAGCTGATATTGCAATTTTCCAGCCAGATAAATCTCAACTTACAACATTTAAGTTGGTGCACAATATTTGGTGTCTATAGTTCCTGATTGCAGCGATACATTTAGTCTTCAATTGAAAATAAAGTCAATACCATATTTGGGAAGTATGTTCCTGTTCCATGTCTTTTTTTGTTTTCTTCTCCAAAAGCAACACAAGGAAAACTGAAGCTATTTGCAGGGTAGCAATGTGGTCCCGTAGAAACACCACATCTATTACTTTGGGGATTAACATGGTGCACGAATGCTGAGGATTCATGAACAGGTTCCCTTACCTTCTTGCTCTGTGACAGAAGTGACAAGGGCGGGCTGCATAACGTAGGTGGTGACATGGAATAGACATGGCAAAACTGACCATATTGCAGGTTCCTAAAGTGACTTGTATAATCCCCACGAAGGTTCAACAAGAACTTAAAAGTTTGATAGCTACCAAATAGGCCAGCAACATCTTTTTCTATGTGATCCACGTTTTTTGAGACATTAACAACATCATCAAGGACTAGTGAATCAGTAAATTCCATATCCGCATGTTTAATACATGAGCAGACGGCATCCTTAAAGACTAAGTGTTTCTCTTTGTGCTCCAGTGGACAATCCAAACTCATCTCATCAATAAGAGCAGAATATTCGGCGAGTTCTTCATCAGAAGGGCTCCAGCTATCTACCTTTCCATTTCCATTTTGCTTTCCAAATGTATAAGAATGTTGTGCTTGGTAAGAACGCACCGGGATTAACGTTCTCAAGAACCTATTCCCAACAGCATAACCAGTGGAGCCATTTTTTAATCTTGTATGTAATATTCCAGAAGCTTCTGGCCTTTTGACATCTTCACCAAGACAACAACTGAATTCCGGCACAACATGAGAGGCAACCTCTTTTAATAAGTGTCTCTTCACTTTGTTTTTGAGGTCAGACGCAACTTTAATTGCTTGCGTCCCAAAAGCTACAGCTGGTTCTACAAAAACTTTTTGTTCAGGAAATGTTTCTGGACGTGATGGATAAGATAGACATTTAAAACATTTAACACCAGAAGCTTGGGTCGAATGTAGCACATTTTTCCAACTATTGTTTCCATGCCCATCCACAGTGTTAGCAAAAAACTTCTTGAGCTCTACTGATATTCTTTCTCTAGGCAACAAAAGAATCCACCCCAGCTTGCGAGCCCCTAACTTAAAAGCACTGCATATTCGATAAAAGTTACCTGCAGATAAACCCAAGAAATATTTTTACCCACACGAAGAATTCATAAACCTTGAAAAGAAAAAGGAGATGAGCTTAGCGTAGGGAAAATCCGTGGAAACTCAAATAAAATGAAAGAGGTAGACAGAGAGAGAAAGAGAGAGAGAGAGAGAGAGAAAGCATAAGCTACACCTCTGCTAACACTGCGTCCGAGATTGTTGTTTTCTCTAAGTGGATCAATTATATTAAGATGCTTAAGTGGAAATGCTCGCAGGGTTGTCTCAAAGCCATCGAATGAGACAGAAAACATGTCCTGGCAACTTTTGAGGAAATTTTCACTTAGCAGTAGATCATCCTTCTCCTTTTTCAGTAACTCAGCTGGAGAAAGGGAAGAGAGGAAGTGAGATTACGATTGAGGGAATCCGACTTTACAGACCAAAAGGTACGTCTCCTACCTGTTATATCAGGCAGGGAGGATATGCATACTGGTCCCTTTAAACTTACACAATAATTATCCCAATCAAATTTGCTGAAGTAATCCAAAAAAGTGTACAGCACCTGTGAGAAAGAAAACACAATTTAGGCACTGCACCTACACAATAGTTTGGCACAAATAAAAGCTGATTTTTAAGAGCACATGCCACATACACATAAAGGGCCTTTGAGAGAAGTATGAAACCGATGGAAGATGTAGAGGACTAATGTCTCCAGAGCATAGGTTGAAATCAAACCATGGTGGGCACCGAGAATACGACTCTCGTAGTAGCACCATGCTTTTATAAGAATGATGCTGCGTTTGAAAAGATGATCTTTGCCAGTGAGGCGATCAACCTGCACGGTGCATTATAATAGGGTTATTGTTAGGGTGAACCCTTCAACTCTATCCTTACTGTTCATATATGAGCCAGAACAAGAGTAGAGTCATCAAACGTATTTGGATAATATAGTAACAAAGGTAAGCATCAATAAGTACAAGAAAAATAAATGAATAAATCAATAAAACCAGGGGAGTGTAACATAGTGAAAAAGGGTCATGGAATAAATAAGTTAGAAATCAGACCTGTTCAAGGAAACACAGAGTACCAAGTCCTCCTAACTGATTGAAGGATATATCTACAACTATGTCCTCTACAATGCACTTCACCAGCTTAACCTGCCACCATAAACCCCAAGACTTTAAACCGAGTTGAATTCAGTACTTCTGCCACAAATCAGTTAAGATATGGAACTATCTTTTTAACTACTTATTGCCTTGAAAACCTGTAATATTCTAAGAAAAAAATATTATCCAAGAAAGTCATTTGAAATTTTTTTTTTTTTTTTTTCTCTTTAGGGAAGATGCAGGATTTATAAGGGCATACATACATGAAACATGGCAACTGAAATGATATGTAGAATTGAAAATAATTGGAACTGAAGAAATTGAAGTTCCAAAGTAAAGCATCAGAGGGAACTATGAAGAACCTCAGCATGAATGCAATGGACGTCCTTCACATTGTAATGAGAAGCTTCATTGTGCTCTTCTCCTCTCAGAACATTATACACATCAGAAACCAAGCCATCGTCAGCATTTGCAAAGGTAAAGACACTCAAATCAATGTCTCCATCAGGAAGATAGGTTCTTAATGGAACTGACCCATAAGGGAAAACCTGTAAGAATTTTAGCCCAAAAAGAAAAAAAAAACTCGAAATTTAAGACTTCAAGAATTTGAAAGAATCCAATCATTCCAGAAAGTACAAGACTGTCTGGTGCATAATTCAAGTCCTTTAAGGTATAAAGTTAGCACAGTACTAATAGCCCATGAAACATTAAAAAGGACTAGAACAAAAACAAAACAAAAAAACAAAAAAAAATGAAAAAGAGAAACAAAAACCCACTTCAAGAATTCAAGCACAAGAACTAAAGAGAGATTTTTTT
This sequence comes from Morus notabilis, assembly GCF_000414095.1. Classification (NCBI taxonomy): domain Eukaryota; kingdom Viridiplantae; phylum Streptophyta; class Magnoliopsida; order Rosales; family Moraceae; genus Morus; species Morus notabilis. Next base: position 207,630 of record NW_010366382.1, on the reverse strand, counting down.
TTTATAAAAAATTACCTCACATCCAGTGCAATATCCAATAAGTCTCTGTACATATTCAACAATGTCCTGTCTTTTCTGGTCCGCCATTAGAGTGGGCTGAATCGTGAAAACTATCTCTTGGATCGTCGTCTCCGCTGTATCCCAAGATTCATCGCTGATGAAAGCTGGTTCAGGGCTCGACGTTGGCAATGGCGATGATGACGGCAATGGGCACACGCGTTCTTCACTGGAAACGACACCGTTTGGACTCGGTACAGAACAGACATGGTGCTGGTGCTGGACATCTCTCATGGTTGGCGATATCCAATTGTTTGTACCTCAATTAACAGATAAAAGAGGTTCAAATATGCAAATGGTATTCTGTTTTGGATTTCTGAAAATTCGACTTTTTTTTCTTCCAGTTTCGGACTCAAGAAAAACCCCCCAACAAAAGCCCCTTCTCTCTCTCTCTCTCTCTAGAATTATATATATGTCTCTTTTGTATGGCAACACGTCTACCGGGACGCGACGCAAAGCAACCGAAACACTGAAACAAAGAAAGGACAACATGGTAAGCCATTGTCGGAGGTTACGACAAGACTACAACACGTTGAGGTTAGACTCACGACACCTTTGCGTTGTCGTTTTAATTCTTTTCTCCTCTTCTTCTTCTTCGTCCTTTTTTTTTTTTTCCCGAAGCTGATATATACATATTAAAAAAAAAAAAATGCGTAACAGTTTATAAGAATGAAATTATTGGGTGCGTTTGGAATTGGTTCCAAAATGTTTTTATTTTCTGTACGAAAATGAAAATGAAAACGTTTTTAGTTTCATTTTTAAATTATTTCTAAAAATGCGTTTGGTAGTTTTATTTAGAGATTGATTTCAGTTTTAAAAAAAACTGAAACTGTGTTTGGTGGTTTAATTTTTAAAAACATGTAATAATATATTAAATAATAATATATTAAATATATTAAATAAATAATATTATTAAATATATTAAATAATAATATTATTAAATATATTAAATAATAATATATTAAATAAATAACATTATTAAATATATTAAATAATAATATATTAAATAAATAACATTATTAAATATATTAAATAAATAATATTATTAAATATATTAAATAATAATATATTAAATAAATAACATTATTAAATATATTAAATAA
>NW_010366382.1:128249-206405 GCF_000414095.1 Morus notabilis | reverse complement strand
TAAATATATTAAATAAACATATATAATACAAAAACGGTTTCAGAAAAGAGGGAAGAAAATGAAAAAGAAAAAAAAGTGAAATCCGTTTTTCAGAAAATAGAAAACGAAAATGAGAAAATGAAAACACATTTTTTTCGTTTTCTGATTTCCACAAAAAGACAAAAACGTTTTTGGTTTTGTTTTTTAAAAAAAATTGCACCAAACACGTTTTTAACACCCGTTGTCATTTTTTTGCTTTGAAAACCGTGAAAAATGAAAACGAAAACGCAAACAAACAGGCCCATTGTTTTTTTTTCTCCAATTTTATCTTTTAAGTATATACTTTAAATTTTAATTTTATTGTATCATGAAACTTTTTATGATAATTGTTGTTATTTTGTTTGGTTTTAAGGCAATTTCGTTAAATTTGCATATCATTTCATTAAAATATATCCACCCACTTTTTTTTTTTGAAATTACTATACAATTTAAGTTAGTTTTGTCCCATTTTATTTTATTTTATTTTTGTAGTATGTCTCATTTTATTTTACTCCTAATAATTTCAATTTTAAATGTGTTATTTTGTGTTTTATTACTTGTATTTTGAGCTTATATAAAATTATACTCACGTTCTCAACATTACCTTTTCAAATTTCAGTTTCATATTAAATCTATATCTTCTTTTGGTCAATTTTAGTTTTGGTCACTTAAACGATCACTTTTTTTTTTTTTAAATCTATCATTAATATGTTCAATTTCTCAAGTCTATAGTGTCTATACCACACAACTAGTAAAGTCGTCATTCAAGTGGTCAAAATGAGTATCCTATAGATTAAATAAGAAACTGAAATCTAAGAATATAATGTGGGGAACATCTAAAATTTGTAAGATATATATTTTAACAAGGATAAAATGCAGGCATAAAATAGGAATGACCCATATTAGCTTTTACTATACATCATGAAACTTGAAACTAAATAATTATATTGATTTTCTTTCTTTTCAGTTAATTCCATTATATTTGCATATGTCATTTAATTACAATATTTTCAATGAAATATAATTTAATATTCAAATATTCGTATTAATAAGAGAAGTATCTATTTCCTCTTATGGAATGAAAAGTCTTTATATTAATCTTATCTTTTAAACGGTTTTCTTTATGCAAATCTTATCATTAAACAGTCGTCTTGAGAAAAACTCTAAATATATATATAGTACGCTTTGTAAAAGTCATAGTAAAAGGGACATTTTTTCTCTGATTTCATGCGGATAAAAAGGAGACAAGAGGTAGGTGAAAAACCACAACACCCCAATCACAAATCGTTAGCATATAAATCAATATGACCTAGAATTGCGTTTGGTACGTTATTTATTGACAAAGTGACCAGCAAAATCTCCTTTACCCAACTCTAGACAGTCTAGTTCTTCATAGATTAGAGATTAGCGCCTTCTATCACGATTATGGCAATTTTGTAAAAGTCGTAGTTTCGGATAATTATAACATGACGACATACAAGGATTTCTCTCGCAAGAAACGCAACAACAACGTTTCACATGTGAAGTACCAACTTCAAACATGCCTCTCCTTATTTTATTTATTAATAAGTTTGGCAAATTTTGTTTTGGGTTAAGAAACTAAGACACAAATATTAGTTCTGGAAACATTTTGACTACTCAAGCAGCAAAAGTCGAACACAAATCGAGGATTTTGCCCTATTCGTATGCCATTGATTGCTAAGCAGCCACAGAGGATATTTAGTAGCTTTTCCTAGTTCAAAGTTCAAACACAATTTTTCGCATCACAGAAGCTAACCCACTTCTATCAACTTCTTGCGGCATATCGAACTCAGTTCCAATTGCAGAGGATAGCACAAAGGGTTTTGCTTACCAAAAAATGCTGTCTAGACACCTAATAATAATGATATCACTGACAGTATTGACATAACAATGAAAGATGACCTATTAAAATTCTCACTCATCTATATAAGAATCAACTTACATTATTTATTGTGAGGCTACAACAATAACTCCCATTAGCTTTCCAAATATAGCTTGGACTGATGTGACTTCGGACGCCCTGAATGCTAGTTTACAAAAGTGTAGGTCAAGTTCCTTTCTATTTTAGTAGATTGTCAAGTGATTGCTGGACCGGGTTCACGAGGACACCAAAATAATGAGTTTTAATAGTTTATGAGAGTCTTAACTCCACCATTGTCATATGCTCGTCTTTATTTTTCCCTTTTTTTTGCCAAAAATATACTTTATTTTTAAGAGTTGAAAGTTCATCAGACCAACGCAATGTCGATCCCTTAAAGAAGAACCGGAGGTGGATAGACAACAGGATAGATGACTGTAGCTACAGGTTGGGCGGTTACAAATCCGAAGTTCAAGTAGGTGTTTATTAGTTTTTTAATTTCTATCTACTTTGCAAAGTGCTGTCAAGAATGAAAATAGATTAGGAGCACTAATGTGTCTCTTTCCCAGGGGAGTTCTGGTTTGCATATCTCTTTTGGAGCTACGATCAGCGTCATATGGGGCACAACAGGAAGCTTTCTAGGAAATTCAAGATGAATTTGACATGGGTTCTTCCACGTTTGTTTTTCTATCCTGTGAATTTTCCATTTGGGCATGGCCAAAACATTTCTTCATGGCCAGATGTTGTCAGCATTGGAGCCATCTTCGCCTTTGAATCCAGTATGCCAAGCTTGCCATAGAGGAAGCGGAAAAAGATGTCCAACTCAAATTCCCGAATCCTCAATGGGACCTTTGGGAGATGCAAAACTTACTTCTGAACAATGAATATGATGGGCAAGTCAAACCATTTGCCCATTTCAAAAAAATAAATAAATAAATAAATAAAAATGAAGACGAACGATTGCTCAGAGTCAACAGTTTTTTAATTCTTTTTTTTTTTTTTTTAATTCCAGGGCCCATCAAATAAGTCGTTCAATTTTGCACTGGCCTAGGATAATTTCAGGCATGAGAGCTAATTTTAAGCTCTATCTTTAACTGCTGAAACACGTCCCTAAACTAGATTCAACTATGCTATTTTCCAACTTAATCAATAACCCAACTGCTTGCTGAGCAAAGTAAAAACAGACGAAAGTACATTCTGCATAAACCAACAACTTTTAATAACTTCACTTCATAAACCAATAACAAGAACTCCAAGGTTTGGCATAAAGCTGTGCTACCTTCTCAATTTACCTTAGCAAAACTGAAACAGAAAGTAACATGATACTAACATAGAAATTCTCAGTCTAAATGCATTCAGAAAATTAAAGACAAAAGTTTTGGCAGCATCCAATAACCAAAAGCCGCAAAGCCAAGCTTTGAAGCAAAGAACACTGGAGTGCAGTTTTTTTTCAAGGACGAGCAGTGGCTGGAGCTCCTGCAGCACGTGGTCCCTGACCCGGTGCACCAGGCCTAGCCAAATCCTCCTGAAACACACAAGTACAGTGGTTAGCAACACATGAGCAACATAATTGTGGAGGGAGAAATACTATCAAAAAGAATCCAAGGAACAGGCAATCCACGCTACTAAAGTTTGCACTGAAAGATCAGCAAAAAGAACTTATAAAAAGGCTGCAGGCAATCAGATATCCTGCCATAAACGCTGTCCCAACTTTAGACATTTGATGGAATCCAAAAGATAGAAACCTCAACATAACTCTAGTTCAGTTTAGAATAAACTAACCATATTATCTGCATTTTCACAATGGAATTTACAAGCCAACTCGTTCTTTTTTTCCCCCCTTTTTTTGAGAACAAGCCGACTCGTTCTAAGTTATATTTGAAAAAGGTCAAAAAACAATTACTTTCATGATGTTCCTAAATAAGAGATAGTTGATTCTCTGCTAATGGAAGAGACGGTATCAAAGGTACAAAGACACTATTCCCATTATCAAAACATACATACAAAAACATAATTTACCACTTCTACAGGTAACACAACGCATTCACACACGACAAATTGCCTACTTAACACAAGTTCAGTACCTATCATATCTTACCCGTCAAGTCTATATGTAATAGGAACAAACAACAGAGGTCTACACCAATTCGATGTGTACCAAACTCAAAGAACATTATCAAAATTTGTAAGATACCACTTGCAAAACAAATTAAGAACGCACACTCATAATTAAGCGGCAAACTAACACCCAAAACCACATTGACAGAAAATAAAACAACCCAAAAAATCACATACCCGGCGTCTGAAGCGCTGAGGAGGCTCACGGATCCTCCTGTTCTCCCTAGAACGAACCCTCACAACATGGGAGTGGATAGCACAAGATACACAGTATTGCATCTTTGCGTACAGCTTAGGAAGGGTGTAGCCTGCATTTCAATAACACACCCATAAATAATTATACATAATAATGGATTGAAAAAACGAATACACATATGAGAAATTAAAGGCCTTTTTATGGAGAAATAAAAAATTACCATCATAGACACAAGCCTCCTGGACATCCCTAACAGCAGCTTGCTCAACAATGTTCCTCACCAAAAACCTTTTAATGGCCTTGTCCTTTAAGAATAAAACCAAAAAAAATGAATCAAAAGCACTAAATAACAGCAACCGATTTAATTGCATTCTAAAACAAGTAAAAATAATCAAAATTTTCGTGTTTCATTTCAACAAGAAAATCTGTTAAAATCTGTAATTCTAGTATAAAACGAATCCTAAATACATGTATCGGGCCAAGTTAATTCTAGACTTGTCCTATCTAAGTTTTCTTAATGTTACCCCCGTTTTCTAACAGTTTCTCGGCAACCAAACAACCAGAGTACAAGAACATCAACAACAAAGTAAGTACCTTTGGGCAGCATTTGCCACAGTTAGAGCAGCGAATGAACTTGACATGGCCACGGCCGTGCTTGTTCCTTCCTCCGTTCCTTCTCTTGAAAGTCTGCAAACAATTAGATGCAACTTTGTTCAGAAAGCGATTTGATCGAAATAAAACATGGAGTTTGCGAAGCGGATTAAACGAAGAAGAAATTGACCATGTTGATGAGCGATGTTAGGGCTTCTCAACCCTAATTCTTCAGATCTATCGCCTCGGCTGCCTTGCTTGCTAGGGTTTTTGTTGCAGGAACAGCTCGAAGGTAACAAGATATAGCCAAGGACAAATATTTATTTATATACTTTGGCCACTAGGGTTTTACTGGGTCTTGGGCTCATGTGGGTCGGGTTGCATTTTTCATTGGGCATTTATCCCTCTCAAATGGATTTCCCGTCTCAAACGTGTCCCAAGAAAATTGCATTCGGTAAATACATTTTTATTAGTGTAATTATTTAATTAAAAAATTTATAAATTAAAATTAAATAATAAAAATTATAATTCATATACTTTTAAAAAATATTTATCAAGATTATCTTTTCATATCCTAATTTTTTTTGCTTTAGATTTTGGGTGATTTACACATATAGCAAAATTTTGATATCAAAGTTTAAATTTAACAAAAATTTTAAAATATTACAAAAATAACAAAATTTTATATCCTTTTTATGTCATTAAAATAATGACTATATCATTATATAGTACAAAATATGATATTATTATGATAATTACAATGTCATTTTTAATATAATAATATTCTAAAAATTTTATTAAATTTCAACTAAAGTATGAAATTTTACGGTGTAGTATAATTATTACTTAAGACTTTTTTTTGGAGCTTTATACATGATTGTAAATATACCTTCTGTATGCAAAACAAACAGAACTTATGTACTTGAGCCCAAAAAAAAAAAAAAAAGAACTTAGATGTAGATTACGGTTTAAAACAAAACTCTATCACTTTACTTTTTGTCATACCTTACCATTATAATCTGATTATTCTAGTCTTTATTGTTTATTATCACTTTTTTTTTTGGACAAAAAAATAAAATAAAAATTTGCACCGTATGTTCTCATTCTCTTTTGAATTCTTCTCTAATTGCACTACCAGAGGAAACAAATAAAAAGAAATGCAATGTTTGAAAAGAAAAATTAGTAAAAATATTGCTTAAGGAAAAAATTGAAAATCTTGGAAAATACAAGTTTTCAATCGTACAAACAGAGAGAGAGAGAGAGAGGGTCATCACATTAGGTTAAAATCGTTTACCGTATTCAGTTTGTCAAATTAACTAATAAAAGAACAATATTTTACTTTCAAAACTGTAGTTGTTTACATTTTGTCGAATTAACTAATAAAAGAACAATGTTTTTCTTTCAATACTGTCGTTGTTTACATTATCAAACGACATGACCTATTCAGTTCAGTTTGTTACATTTAAATGATATATAACGAAAATACACGTCCTATTTAGTTCACTTAAAAAAATGATATTTTATGCTCCGTTTATTTCACTGATTTTAGTTTAAAATTTGAATTTTGTTACGGTAAAAAACTCTCAGAAATAATCACATTTAACTTTTTTACTACAATAATAAACTCTCACGTAAAATCACAACTCAAATCGAATTAAAAACTCAAATCAGCGAACTAAACATGCCTTTAATTTCTGCTTTCTTGTCATCTAGGTTAGAAGATATGACGCATCCCCTACCAAAACATTGTCATTTGTCAATAAACCACATGACGCTTTTGTTACAAAGGTTCATTGTCGTTTATTGGTTAAACGGCAAACCGCATGAGTCTAAAGTTTGTTGTCCCTGATAAAAATAATCAAATTTTTCTGCAAACCAAGAGCAGCAAAGCCATGGTTACAACGTTTAGAGGGTGTTTAGTATGAGAATTCGTGTCATGATTCGAATCATGGTCCGTGACTCGTTATAATATTTTCTCTCATAAAAAACACACGTAAACCGAAAATGATTCTGAATCATGACTTTGAATAATATTTCTAAGACTGAATCAAAGGGGTAATATTCTGCCGAAATTACAGATATACCCTTGCCTTTTATTTCTAGTTGAACTTGTACCCACGGCCAAAGCTCAAATGATTAACAGTCGAGATCCACAAAATTGAGCTTCGTGATCGAGTATTGACTATTGAGTATTGACTATCTCAACTTACAAGTCTTATTTGAAACTCAAAGGGTTTACATAAAAGAGGGAAGACAATCCAAAAGATCAGCCCCAAAGAAGCTAAAACACAAGAACAACAAACATACAGCAGATTTCGTAGCTTGGACTTCCATGTACACGGATGATTTATTATTTCTGTACAGACATAAGAAACTCCTACATTTAGGAACTGAACCCACTCAGCGAGTGATCATGTTATTCGCCTGTCGCCTCAAGGAGACTCTTTCTCGAACACTTCACTCACATATTTCCAGTTAATAACCTTCCATATGTTCTTCAGATAATCGGGTTTAACATTTTTGTACTGCATTGTGATAACATTCTAATTGTGAAAACATAATTCATCCAGAAAATGAAGGGTGGTCGCTAAAGATTAAATCACAGTATAGAAACATTAAACGAAGAAATTAATAGAGGGCAAAATCACTATGCAGGTTGCATTCCAAGTCTATGTGCAACCAATTGTTCTAAAATTTCAATCATCATTTTCCCCAAAACAGTTTCCCAAAATAATTATGATAAAAGCTATGCAAACATTTATGAACCTAGCAGAACACCTTATCTGTTTCATGCTTTCTTTTTTTATTTTTATTTTTATTTTTTTTAAAGAATTCCAAAATCCCATGTCACAGAGAATACAGTATCCAATAAATTTACCTGTAAGTAGTACGCATGCTCCCAAACATCAATTCCCAGCAGAGGAACTAAAGTTGCCGCCTTTGTCACAAGCGGATCCTATGAAATGTTTTTGTCAGCCAACATAATATGCAGCAGCCTGATGTAAATATTTGCAAAATATATTTACAAATGAAGGAAAACATTTCAAAAAACCAGACTTATAGCATTAAGCAATGTCCCTAATCACAGATCGTGCATTCATGACAAAGGCACCAGGACAATTTTACCATCTTTGCAGAAGCTGAAGCAGCTCAATAGTTAGCAATATTCAGTTCACTTACATCAACATAACAGGCTTGCAACCAATTTGATTAACCAAGTAAGCAAATTCAACCTTCTGCCTTAGCAATAAAATGCACCTTTTCTACATTGTCGTGAGTTGTATACTACGCAATACCTGAGATATTCTTGGGAAAAAAAAAATCTAATCCGCTTACTAATAAAACCACAACAAAGTTTCCGGGGAAAAAAATCCAAAGGAACAAAGAAAAATAAACAGATAAAGCTTCAGACTTACAAAGTGGAAACAAACACATGAACAGTACCTGATTAGCTGTGGTCTCAATAGAAAGTTTCTTAAATTCTTTGTCAAGAGCAAGCCACTACAAACATTTCAAATAAGAACAAAACCTTAGCAGACGTGCATTTAGTCAACAAAAACAGATGAAACAAAAAATGAAGTGTAAAAAAAAGAAGCGACAGAGAATATACCACCCATCCAGAGCCTTGCAGTGCAGCACCTTCTGTGTTGATTTTCAGAATCAGAGACTCCAGTGACCCAAACTGCGTATCAATGGCCCATCCCAGCGAGCCCTTTGGAGGCTCACCGCCCCCTTCCTGCCATATACATAGCATTTCACAAAACCTTCAATTCAAATGAGACAAAAACAAAATATTTTAGACTTCATTACCAAAACTATCAAATTTCGACCACTTGAGCGTTTCATTCGAATTTACCCATGTTCCGCGTAGAGTTTTCTTGTGCTTTGGGACCATTTGTATCGGTTTCGGTATTTGTATTTCTCTTACATGTAACAAAATTTACTCTTTTCAAAAATTAAAACTTAAGCATATATATATATATATATATATATATATATAACAAAATTGGGACTAAAATTTTGAGGAAATGGGCTTACGTTAACAGGAGCGAGATTCTTCCAGAAAATGGAGTGGTTTAAATGACCTTCAACAAGGAAGAAGCAAAATTCAGTTAACAGCGAAAAGGAATCTCGAAATCCAAGAACTTCTCATGCATGACAAGAAAACACAAACGCGAGGTTGAAATTCTGGAGAAAGAAGCAACGAGAGAGAGAAAAGAGCGAACCTCCGCCGTTGAATTTGACGGAGCTCTGCAATTTGACGGTGGTGGAAACGTCCCCCTTGTCGATGGCGTGGTCGAGCTGCTCTAGGGATTTGTTGTAGTTTGTTACGTAGGTCTGGTGGTGCTTCTGGTGGTGGAGAAGCATGATCTCCGCGCTTATGACGGGCTCAAGAGCGCCATAGTCGTACGGAAGGTCCGGCAGCGTGAAGGTCTTCAGGCCACGCACGAGCCCTAACCCTAATCGTCCTCCATTTCCGCCGAGATCAAGCAGAGCTTTTCTTCTCAGGCTTCCAAGTGCCATCTTCAGTCCTCTCTCTCTCTCTCTCTCTCTCTGGGCAACGCCACATACACTCTCACTGTCGCTGAATGACCGTTTTATAAGTGAAGAGTCAAAAGTTGTACGAATTTGCAATCGAGCCCCTCAGCTTCTCGTAATAATGTATATCCCCCTCTCTCTCTCTCTCTTTCCTTTTCTTTTCCTCACGAGAAATGTAAAAACTTCAGTCTTCAGTTACATTTTTTTTTCCCTTGAAAAAATAGTTTTTTTTTTTTTTTTTTTAAATATTTTTTTGTGGTAGGATGGAAATTTTTTCATGCAAGAGGCGAATCACCTTCTTTTAAAAAATAACTCAAAAAGACAAACAATCAAATTAAACTACACTATAAATAAACTAAGCATAAATAACTAAACAATAGATTACAGAATTACAGCAAAAGTAACCTTTTTAATGCTACCGATAACATAAGCTTTAGGTGCTCTTTGATTCGAACATCAAATGGCTTGAATGACATTGAGAACATCGACTCAAGGATCTACTCTTGAAAAACCACCTCTGGAGAATAATCAAGCTTATAAACAGTTGTTTCTAACACAAGCAAGTCTGACGGATATTGTGCAAAATACTAATGATGGTGACGATAATTATGATGTTGATGGTGATGAAAATCTTACAGCCCAAAACTGAAACTATTATTTTTTAAGTAAATATGTAGATTTTTTTCATAGCCAAATACTGTGTTCAAACTTGCAATATACTCCAGTTGACCTGCTCCACACTTGGCAGCGTCCCTTTAGTTGGTGCTTCTTTGGTGAAGTCCATATGGATGACTATTATACATACACATATATTACCATAAATATTTTGGCATATAGTCCATAGTGCTCACATTACACGCGTATTGAACTAGCGTGACATCGGCAGTAAATTTAAGATTATGAGAAAATGAGACAAATATTTCTTAAAATATATAGGTCAAAATTTTTACGCATTACTTTTAATTAATATTCTTTTTAGTTAAATAAGTATTATATTAATTAAAATGATATTAATTAAAAATAAAAGATATAAATCTATATTTATACACCCTGAATGTAAGCTCAAGATTTTTTTAATAACTTAATTCTTTTGGATGCGCCACATTAAGACAACTGCAACAGTTAATGTGGGCCCGAGAACAATTTTCACAGGCCACCACATACAAAAATCCTATCATCAAATTTGGCCACTAATCTGTCGCTCACTCCTTCCCAGTAAAAGGGAGCGAGGAATATAAAGATAAATCTAGAAATTGAATATCAAGGACAATTCACTGGCTAAAAGAAAAAAAATGATAAGGAGTTAAGGACAGTAACAACTGATTAGAATAAACAATAATAATGAATGTTCTTTTAGTATAGGTGACAACAGTATACATTTGCCATACCAAATTCTGGTATCTCATTTCCATGCCTGATTGATTCGTACAAAAATAATAATCAAAACTTCTATGTGAAAGGGAAAATCTTCAACTCTCAAAACTACTTCTACAGCACAAGATGAGACCGTGAGTTCGACACTGATGTTGAAATGCTGTCAGAAAACCCTTGCCAGCAACATCTTCATTGCCGGAGCCGCTAGATTTCACCTTAGGGCAAATGAATTATAAAAGCATTGTAAACATTTTATGCATGAAGGTCCTTGTTTGAATTCCACACAGGAGCCTTTGCAGCACCATCTCCTAGCATCCCACTTCCATTTTCCACGGTAAGCAAAGGATCTGATTCAGCTTCTTTTGCCTGCAACCATTTTCGGGAGTTAAAACAGAATTATAAGATTATTATAGAAGCAGAATATGTAAATCAACATCAGAACGAGAGGATAGGAAACAATATCAGAGATTGGTTTGACAATCATTTGCATCAAATGCATGAATGAGAAGGGAAAGAGAATTCCAATTACCTGGGATATTTGTGCAGATGCTTCACTGGCTTTCTGTTGGTTCTCAAGAGTGCAGTAATAAGAATAGAGTACCATTCCAATTACAGCAACTAAGATTCCAAGGATGTTGCGCCAGCTAAATGGGTCACGAAGCAGAACATAGCCAAATGTCAAAACTAGGCATGTTTTCAGATGTCCGAGGACCTGATAGGTAACAGGAGATGTCTTTCCAATAACCAAAAACGTGCTGAAGTTTACAGAGACTGATATCAGGCAGGACAAAACAATGAAGAACTGCAACACAAGATAAGAATAAATCTCAGAAACTAGAGAAATCAGAGACATGGAAGTAGGAAGAGGGAGTTTAGAAAGATTAGCTTTCAGTTTTTAGACGCTCACCAGCACTTGAGGGGTATAATTGAAAGCAAATACATTTTGATTAGTCAAAAGCCCATCCAGAAATGGACCGATGACAAACAGAGTTAATGCTTGATAGGGGCAAGACTGATACAGAAGTTGAGTTGAAGAAACTTTGAACTTCTTCTGAATGGTGTTGGTCATCTGAAATAACTGGTTAAGGACTAGAAAGAACATATAAAATAAAAAACAATCTTTAATCAGAATAGAAAAACCATGAGATACAGCTTAGGATACAATCTGAGCAACACAGGTTGTAAGAACTGCAAGCAGGGACAAGAAGGAACCCAAGGCATTGAGTTGAAGATCAGTCACTGTTGCAATCCCGACTCCCAAAAGTAAGATTGTAAGTGAAAACTGGATGCTTCGACTGTTAGAGGAAAGAAGTATCAATAAAAGGTCCATATTAATAATTGAGTTCAAATACTATGAATCAATAACCAACGCAAACCCTGTAGTAACCTCTGCAAGAAAACATAATGTGCATGACATAGAATTTAACACTACAGAGTTGGAATAAGTGACATAGAAATTATGTCGTTGGATGTTTCATGTAGCCAGAATTGAATATAAAGAGAGAGAGAGAGAGAGAGAGAGAGAGAGAGAACTAGAGAGGGATACAGCACAAATAAGGAAGGGGTGGATAACTAAAACATGCGCAAGAAACCATACAAAAAGATAGTTAAGATCAACACCGGCGACAAATATTATGCCATAAAGCTCATGAAAATCTCATAATCAATAATGCATGAGTGACGTGCAAATTTTTATTCTGCTTGACAAAAATTTGGACTCTACAGAACCTAAGAAAGTATCATCAAGTTAAAAGAACAATGCCACATTTCTCCATATAGCATTATGCATTATCCAAAAGCACATTGCTAGTATTGTGAGCAACTAGATCACACTCCTGATGCTAAGGGAAAGTTTACATATTGCTCTACTTGTATCAATATTGGAACTGGTCATACAACCAAAGGAGGATGAACACAAAAGACGTATCTCACCAGGTGTTGAAATGTAATCTCACTCACCTGAACTGCTTCCTAAAGAATAGTGTCTCCAAAAGAACAGTACAAGGGATAATTGCCAGTTTTGTCATCTGAAACGCAAAAGACAGAGCTATGGTTTAGCTTAGCATGAAATAAAGGTTGTCTTCAAGGAATGTAAAAAGAAATCTGAAGGAAACACATAGAGATATGTATTCTGAAGGATGGTCAGTACGTAGAATGCAAAGAGATATGTATTCTGAAGGATGGTAAGCTACAGCTATAGTCCAGCATATCGTAATAGACAGTAAAACCAAACTAGTAACCATTCAATGCTAGTTCTGATTTGGGAGAAAAAGAACAGAAAATAGAAATCCAGAATTTGAGTTGCAAAATGATGAGAAATGAATAAATAAAACAAAATTACCTGATAGAAACCAACAGAATTAAAACCCAAGCTAAGATTCAGAAGTCCAATGGAGATTCCATTCAGTATACCAAATCCCATGACAGCTCTTGCATCAAAAGGCTTGTGTTCAAACAGTTTCATCCATAATGCAACGTGAAGAGAACAAAATGTGACCAGAAGATGCCAGCTTGTCAGAGTTGTGGCTGTGCATTCCATATTCTGAGTTAGTATAGTAATTGAAGTCAAGGAAAGTAAATCCTATACGGCAATGAGCCAGTGACTATAACAAAATTGTCAGTAACGGTGTAATATTGACTCAAAGGGACCATAACCATAAAAAAAATACGCGTCAAAACTATCTGTATCTTGCCTGATTAAATGAGCGATGTTATGTGGGAGTTTACACCCACCTACAAGCAGTAAAAATAATAAGCTGTGTCTAAAGATTTTGGAGAAGAAATAAATCACAGAAATGCAAATTTTTGTTTCCCAATATGATTTGTAAAACTAACATATTACAAACATCACTAATAGTATATCGTTAAAGATGTAAGGGTATAGTAACACCCATCTCATAGAACTTCAAAATTGGTAGGTGATTTGCCTGAGCGCTGAGAAGGTATTGAATCTTTTTACAATTCCCAAATAAGAATATATGGTTATCAAGCCCATTCATTATTGTTGACTTTGAACTCCTCTATCACCAACCTCAATTCAACATGTTTTTTTACATGGACCAACATGACTATTATCAAATTATACTTCTTTATCCAAACAATCAACATCTATGCGAAGCAAATCACACTTAGCATCGTTCATACGTCAAAAATGGAACTTTTCAAGTGCAGTTGAGAGAAATTCACATTCCATAAAGATTCAAAAACCCATTTGAAATAACTTTGCAATTAGCACATTACCAATCCTGAACAGCAATAATATTGACCCCAAAAACATCAAATTTAAAATACTTTTAAATTGAAATAATATCTCTCGTCACTCACCAAAAGTGAAGCCAAGAGTGCTAATGAGGGCCTTGTTGCAAATGACAATGGACACAGACGACACCACCGACAAGCCCAAAGCTCCAATAGTCCCCAGCTGGAACCTCTGGCTCTCACCCATTTCCACTCTCGATCTAATTATCCCCTTACCAAACTAAAACTCGTCTTATCTGGATCAACCAATCACCACAAAATCAACAAAAATAAAAAATAAAAAATTCTCCACCAATTTAATTCCCAGACGAAAATCGCCAATCAACTACAATGATTATACCTCATTAAGCCAAAAAATCTAGTCCAGAATTCTGAAAACGCCAAAAAATCTCCCACCAAACAGCTTAACTGCAAAGACAGAACAATTCAGAAATAAAACTCTCGCGATCAATTCGTAAAACCCTAGATCTGCTGAGAAAAGAGAGAAAAAAGAGACTCACGGAGAATGTTATGCTGAGAAAGAGAGAGAAAGAGAGAAAGGACAAATCAAATCGTCGAGCAGTGAAGGATGATCGTGATAAGATCGAGAGAAACGCAAAATGTCGAATCGAAATTAATAAAGAAGCCCTGGCATTGAAATTGTTGTGTGATGGTGATGAGAAGGACTAGCAATGTTTCTTCAATGTTTATTTAAAGTTGGGAAGAATTGAATGGGAAAATGAAAAATTTTTAAATCTATAAAAAATAATAAAAAAAAGAGTGGAAAAAAGTGGAAAATAGAAAATAAATGTTTTTGGAATATCTTGACTTTCATGTCTGCTTCTCAGATTCAGAGGACCCTCATTAAAGCCGCGGGATGTATATGTCACTTTTTTATTAGTTTATGTTTTTTTAAATTTCTTTTTATTTTTTAAGTCTTTTTTGAGTATGAAAATAGGAAAATGTTTGTTGTGTTTGGAATTGTTCTTATTTTTATTTTTTATATTTTTTAAAAAAAGAAAATAAAAATAATTTTAAAATGGTGTTTGATATAATTAAAGATAAAAAATAAAAATAAAAATAATTTTTTAATTTAGTATAAAATGATAGAGAAATAAAAAATAAATTTTTAGTCGTTTTTAATTTTTATTTTCGTTTTCTTTTCTTCTATCTCGAGCAGAGAGAGACATTAATGAGTTTTTTATACTGAAAATAATCTCTTGATAAAACTACCAAATGCATTTTCAAAAATAATTTATGTCTGAGATTAAAAACGTTTTCATTTTCATTTTCATACAAAAAATAAAGGGTGCATTTGCAACTCGTTCTAAAATCTCGTTTGGTAACGTTTTCAAAATGATTTAATTTTCAATACAAAAGTAAAAATGAGATTGTTTTGAGAATCATTTTAGGATTGATTCTAAAATTGCGTTTACTTAATTTTTTAAGAGAATGTTTTGAGTATAATAAAAAAGTATAATCGTATTTGGTTATAATTTTTAATTAATATATTATACCTTTGTTAATAAGTACTAAGAAATGAAAACAGAAAAGGAAAAATAATTTTCAACCGTTTTCTAATTCCTTCATAAAAATCATTCTTACTGTTTTTTGTTTTCGTTTTCAAAATATTTGCTAAACAAACACAGTTTGAAGACCGTTTTCATTTTTGTACCTCAAAAGATGTGCAAAAACATTTTCAAAAACAAGCAAAAATCAATTCCAAACGCACCCAAAATGTTTTCAATCTCAGACAGAAATTATTTTTTAAAATGTGTTTGGTAGTTTTATCAAGAGATTATTTTCAGTATAAAAAACACATTAATGTCTCTCTCTCTCTTTGCTCGAGAGAGGAGAAAACGAAAATAAAAAATGAAAAATGACTAAAATCAAAAAATCATTTTTTATTTATCTCTCATTTTATACTAAACTAAAAAATCGTTTTTATTTCCGTTTTTGGTCTCTAATTGTGTCAAACATCGTTTTAAAATTATTTTCATTTTTTCTTTCTCAAAAAACATGAAAAACAAAAACAAGAACAATTCCAAACATGACATAAATCATTTTGAAACAAATTCTAAACGCATCCGTTATATTTTGTTGAGATAACCATATTAATATACTTTTTTTGTTTGCAATGACTTGTTTTTTTAATTTATTTATTTGCACAAGATTAATAGGTCATAAGAAAGAGAGAGTTAGTGAGTGAGAGTGAGAGAGTTTCACAAGAGTTTAGATTTTGGGGTTGGCGGTATGGCTTTTTACTTGACTACTGGCCTCCAAGTCTTGATAGAAAAATCACAGTAGTCACTGGAGACAGGTTCGTACCGACAAAAGTGTAGATAGCCATCGAAATGGAGCCATTTAAGGAGAAAAGGCCGCTGATATTTTGTCATAGACCTAGGAACGTTCGTCGCAGAATCTCGTTAAAACTCCGAGAACTAGATCACAGGAAAGAGGCGAAGAAGGTGCTCCGACGCGTGCATCAATCGCCGCCGGTCGACGAAGGAGCATGTGCCCCATGCGCCGCCGAGTTTCAAGTGCTTTCGTTGCCGTTTTGGGAGGCTTTTTCCGACCATGTTTCAACTGTTATTCTCATATTGTTAGCTTTAAGAGATAAAGCCGACTTATTCTTAAAGAATAATCAAGTTTAATCAGTGATAAACTATAATCAATCATGATTGATCACTAAATTAATCAGTATTGACCGTTAAATTAATCAATGATTAACTACTTAACTTAATAAAAAAAGTAATTTTTGCAATTTTATAAAATTTCGACTATTTATTAAAAAACATCTTTCAAAAAAGACCATTTGTAAAAAACATCTTTCAAAAAAGACCATTTGTGATGAAATCCAAAGAAAACCCTCCCTCCTCAGTCCTCACCTCACCCTGCCCGTCACGGCCGCCCCCGCCCCAGCTCTCCCGCATGGCCGCACCTCTCCCCACTCCTCATCTCCACTCACACCCTTACCGAACCCCGAAACCCATCATCACTCAAGCTCAGAACCCAAAAAAAAAAAAGCGACAAACTCAAGTGAGAATTTGAGGATCCATCAATCGGTGGACTTGCAATGGTGTGGGTCCTATACTACTTTTTACTTTTTTTTTCTTTTTCTTTTTGATATTTGCTATTTGTTTATTTAGGCCTCGTTCGTTTCGCTGATTTAAGTTTAGAATTCGAGTTGAGATGTGATTGTATGTGAGAGCTTTTTACTGTAGCAAAAAAGTTAAATGTGATTGTTTGTGAGAGCTTTTTACTGTAGCAAAACTCGAATTCTAAACTCGAATCAGCGAAACGAACGAGGCCTTAGATAACGAGTTTTACAGAAGTTTGGATCTCAGTGGAGGGTGAACTACAAGTGTTCGACGAAATGCAGCTATGGAATCACTCTTTTGTTCCCTGTCTCGTCGCCAGAGCCAAGGAGAAGGCTTCACTCTTTTGAAATTTAGAGGGTAACGTGTTATAAAAATCTTACTTCAGGAGAATTTTTGAAATTAATCCCAAGAAGAATGATACGGTGAAAGAGCTCAAGGGGCTCTGAATAACCTCATTCGACTTTGTTGATGATGAGAGTGTTCGCTCAATTGATGATATGAATAAAAGAGTTTTGAAATTTTTTTTTTTTATCTCTTTAAGAGTATGTGTGTCAATTTGGGGTCTCAACTAACTATTAATTTAAGATAGGGTACACATTATATTAAATCTAATGTTAAGGATATATTTGATAAAATTAAAAACTGAAGATATACTTTTTTAGTGAGAGATTTTCTTAGGTACGTCAATATACCGGTACGTCATGTTTTATATGCGTTAAATTTGTATAAAATCACGTAAAAATAAAAAAGTATACAGATTTAACTGTTAAAAAAATCTAACTTATCAATATGCCAAACGTATCAAAAAATTTCTCTTTTAATAAACTTAAAATACATGTTATAATAATGTAAACATCCCTAAAAATAATAATGATTTTTTGCTCAAACCTTTACATGCAGGTGAAAATACTATAAAACATAGAAGTATATGAAAAGAATTCAATTTTGAATAGTGGATTTGTATTAAGCTCTGTCTTTTTTATTTACATTGTATTTTGCTAAGATTTTGATATGCTTGGAATGATACAGTATAAAATCCTATTGTGTTATTTTATTTTATTTTATTTTTTGCTGAAAAGATATTTATAGTTCTCTTTTTGTAGCTTTTTTTTTTTCTATGGAAAAAGGTTTTGTGAGTATATTTGCACAGTTGCATTCTTACCAAATTAAAAGCTTAACTTGGCTTTCAAGTGATTTTCCTACAAAATTTTGGGTTTGTTCATTTGCATTTAAACTTAAAAAAAAAGATTTAAACTCAAGTTATAACTTTATTCAAGTTTATGTTCTTTTGTAAAATTTGAGTTTGAATTTGAATTTTAACTTGAGTTTGAGACTAAAATCTGAGTTCAAGTTCTCCCTTTAACTTAAGTTATTAAATTCAAACTCAAGTTAATGAACAATATTTTTTCTATTCTTAATAACGCCATAACTTTTTCGTTTTAATTCCGATTGAGATGATTTTTTTTCTATGCGTTCACAATGAAGAGACGAATAAAACCCCACCCATATACCCTATTAAAATTTTTCATAACTATTGAGTTTTTATTAAAATACTATCCAAATACAAATTCAAGTTTTGATCAATCCAAACACAAATTCAAGTTTTGACCCATCCAAACACAAATTCAAATAGATTCTCAATTCAAACCATAACTCAAAATGTGCACATCCAAATACAAACTCAAATTAAAGTCTCAACTCAAATCATACTTAAATACACCTTAACTCAAATCAAGATATGAACTCAAGTCACCGTAACTTAAAAAACGCAAATGAAGAAGCCCTTTGTTGCTCGCCAAGGTTTTTTCTACATTCTATTCCTGCTACGGTTGTTGCCATTTATCAGCTTTTCTTTTTCTCCATTTTTGGCTCTTAAACTAATAAGAAAGTGGGTTGGACATAAATCTTAGAAATAAATCTGATAGAATATAGTTTGGAGCATTTGATGTCAGTAGGATATCAATTGATTTCAGTAACAGTTTTTTTTTATTATTATTTTTTTTGTAAATAAGAAACTTCATTACCAAACGCCAACAAACGAGACAAAAGCGAGCTAGTGCACAACTAGGAGAAACTAGGCCAGAACCCACTCAGAAACATCCAAGAACAGACTCTCAGGTAACAAAGATAACTCAACATAACCAAAATGACAATTCTTAAGGCACCACTTAGCTACATTATGCGCTACAAAGTTGACAGACGTAGGAATCCAGTTGATGATAAGGTCATGAAGCAAGGCCAGTTGCCCAGGCATAGATTCCCAAATAAAACTAGCCCTCCAGTTTGAAGAAGGGTTTGTCGCCGTTTCAACCACAAATGGCGAGACCCCCTTCTCAACAGCAGTGCGGACAGCTTCCCTTAGGGCAAGGAACTCCAAAGTTTCAGCATCAGACGGTGGAAAATGAGCACTCCAAATCCAGGATACTATTTCATTCACGTTCCGGGCCATTACTGCCACCACACCATTTCTTTCGTCCATCGTAGCATCAATATTCAGTTTGATCCATCCTTGAGGGGGGGCTCCAAGAGACTGGTTTCTGAGGATGATCATAGATAAGGATAGCATGGTATTAATCAGTTTGATAAAGAATTAATCTATATTAATTAAAAGGGTATTAATAAAAAATTTAAAACAAAAGTGAATTCACTAATTTTCTCAAAAGTTTGTGATATTGCTCGGTGCTCATTTGATTGGAGGTTTCTCATAGGTTTGAACCCAAAAAGCAATTTAAACCCTTATTTGGTTGCATAATGTAATGGTTATCCCTGCCTCCCTTCCCGGGGTTTAATCCAAAATACTATTCACAAAACTAACTTAAAAGGTTACCACCAATTATTTTTACTAACATTTTAAAAACTCTTTCTAGTAATATAATCAAATGCGGGTTTAGATTTTATTTTTTATTTAGACCTTATACCATCAAATATCAGCTAAACCACAAAAAATGTACTTAAAGATTCAAATCTAAATATATAAACTCACACAATTTAAATTTACGAACTGAGAGAGAGAGAGAGAGAGAGAGAGAGAGAGAGAGAGAGAGAGAGAGAGAGAGAATTTGCAACGATCCTGAAGCCATGAGCTTAATTCCTCTAGAGGTTATTTATTTATTTATTTTTTTTTTATATTTTTTATCCTGAGATAAAAGAACTTTAAATTATCTAAACCTGCTATTACATTGAAATAGTTTTCTGTAGAATAAACGTTTTACTCTATTGTACTTTGCCAACGGTAATAGGTTTCAAATTGTTGCCGACATGGTAACTGAAAAAACTGTATTCACCTTATAAAATAAAAAAGGAAAAGAAAAAAAAAGACTAGGTTAACAATAGAAGCCCATTGTTGTCCCTATACTCCAGTTGTTTGGGTCATAAAGCCCAACAAGACGAGTGACTACAGCCCAAACCAGTTGGTTGACTCTTGACACGCGACATGAATTTTTTTTTCTCTACCTAAAAAACAATACAAAACTGTAATCACATAAAGCCTTTGTTTGGAAGTTTGGAACACGCCTTTTTCTGCCGAAATTTTTAACATTTTAAAATAATTTTATTTTTTAATATGAAAATAAAAATAAAAATATTTTTAATCTCAGACAGAAATTATTTTTAAAAATGTATTTGATAGTTTTATTAAGAGATTATTTTCAATGTAAAAAAACTCATTAATGTCTCTTTTTCTCTCTCTGCTCGAGAGAGAAAAAAACATAAATAAAAAATAAAAAACGATTAAAAGTCATTTTTTATTTCTCTATCATTTTACATTAAATTAAAAAAATTATTTTTATTTTTATTTTTTATTTTTATTACGCCAAATGTCATTTTAAAAATATTTTTTATTTTTTTCTTAAAAAACGTAAAAAATAAAAACATGTGAATTTCAAACACCACCTTTATATCTTTCAGGGACTTTGAAATTTCAGTCCAAGGTAGCCCCAGAAATTGGATAAAGTTTGCAACAAAATAATGTGAATACCGAATGGAATTGAAAACAATTTATCTTGCATCATTTTAAACGTTTAAAGAAGAGGAATTTTAAATAAAATAACTATGGACTGTTTTTTATAGGTCGTTCTATTATTATGATCCATTTATTATTCGTTAGATCTAATTAAAATTAAATAAAATTAAATAAATATATAACACATATAATTTTTAGTATAAATCTAACAGTTAAAAAAATATAACTATCAATAGTTTTATTTTTTCAATCCCAGAAAAAACTCCCAACTCTTCCAAATCAACATTAGCAAATGTTTTGAAATTCCCTCCCTCTCACCTTGGTTACTCGGATAGGACCAACCAAAAAAAAAAGAAAAAGAAGAAAATAAAGACAACTGTTTTTTTATTAATAATTTGCACAAATAATTTTTAAGTAACAGTTTAATCTTTAATTTTTTTTTTTAGTAAAAAAATTTTTAATTTTTTTAAAAAGTGACAATTTAATTATTTTTATTAAATTTTTAATAAAATTAATTATGTATAAAAAGTGATCTCGTTAATTAAAAGGATATTTTGATAAAATACGAATACAAGCTCTCTTTTTGTCTCTTTCTCTCTCTCATCTCTCACGCTCTCTCTTCTCTCTCTCATCTTTCTCTCTCTCTAGACACTGCAAAACCATCTCTCTTTCTCCCTCTTCGCACTATAAAGCAAAGAGATTCTTCCACGGCGAAGAGGAAGCGAGAGAAGGACGAGAACCAATCAGAAGACAGAAAAGAAAAGAAGAAGAAGTAGAAGAAGAAGTAGAAGAAGAAGAAAAGAATGGCAGAGGGATGATCATATGCACCTGGAGAAGTTCAACCATAACTGCTCCTGGGATCTTTAAGTTCTTCCAAGTTAAATAGAATCTGCTCTCAGAATTTGGATTTCTTTCTTGTGTTGGATTTGGAGGTCAAGGTTGAAATTCTTGAGTTCTCAGTGTTGACTTTTTCTCTTGAGTTGCCAGATTGAAATTAGTGGCGGAACTGGTGAGGAGGGAGTGTTTGGTTGTCGGCGGCTCGGCGGCTGTGTTTGGAGATTAATGGAGATGATCATGATGTTGAGGAGAAAGAGATAATTTTTTTTGGGGTATTTAAGTCATTTTATTAAAAATGATGTCACATCATGAGTCACGTCATGTTTTATTAAAAATTTAATAAAATTTAACAAAAAAAAAACTAAACTATCACTATTTAAAGAGATTATGGGCCCGTTTAATTCGCTGATTCGAGTTTTTAATTCGAATTGAGATGTGACTTTATGTGAGAATTTTTTACTGTAACAAAAAAATTAGATGTGATTATTTGTAAGAACTTTTTACTGTAACAAAACTCGAATTCTAAACTCAAATCAACGAAATAAACGGGGCCTGAGTCGTTTTACTTATAGGATGTTGCAATATTTAAGAAGTATTTCTTTCACATGCTCTCAATTGGGATCAAGGTTCACTTTAAGATTCATGCTTGATAAATAAACTATGGGGGATTTGTTTTCTGGCGGTGTGAGTGAAACCAAGTCAATCCTTTGAGTAGAATTGAACCGTGTTTTTCTGTTTTATAGGTAAATCACTGATTTTTTATTATAAACGAAGAGAACGAGAAATGTAATAGCTCTAATGATCCACCTTTTTATTGAGAAAAAAAAGAAGACATCAATTTCTCAATTTTTAAAAACTATTTAGAAGGAGAAAGAGGCAGTGCTACAACTTCCCCCCCCCCCCCCCCCCAAAGGCCTTTTTTTTTTTTTTTTTTTTTTTTTTTTTTTTTTTCATTATCTCTCGTGCCAAATTTAGTTATGAAATTGGTCCCCAACGGCCACCTTGGAGATTCTATAGATCGCAAAGTTTCCGCTTTAGAAAAGTTAAGGGATTTCTACCTTCATGCCAATGTCATACTCATTGCTCGTTTTCTACAGTTCTGACATCCATAAAAATGTGTTGTTCTTATAAATATTATAATCAAGGTTACAACTTACAACCGAGAAATGAGATAATTCCCTACAATAGGAAAATTAAAACATTTCTCAGAACTCTTTAAATTGTGAAAAGGCCTAGCGGGTGCTATTTAGTCACCACAGCTTTCCTAGGGCGAGGACTTACTCTGCCTTCTCAAACTTGGGAAAGAAGCAGAATATAGACTTATAGATATAATGATATACAATATTTCTTCTTTTTTGAAATTATAACTAAACTTACTTAATCCGATTAGAATTTAGAATTGAGACCCTTCGAATGTCTGACCGAACTGCCAACCGGCGGGCGCCACGTTGAAGCTTGTCACCGTCCTTCCGTCACTGGCAGTGACTTGGAAGGAAAGGCTCTGGCCATTGAGGTATGAGTTGCTTTGCCAGTTCTGGCCCCAGTTTCTTGACATGGCTTGCCAACCTGTTTTGGAGCCCTTGATGGAGACTGCATGGACGTCCCCTGCACTGCCGACGTTGGTGATCAAAACCAGGTTGAAGTAAGAGTGGCCGTTGATGGTGAATCTTATTCCTCCTTTCTTCACACATGGGACCCTGCCATGACCAACACCAAAGTATCACATCAGTAAAAAAAAAAGGACGAGTGAAAACATAACAATAATTATTGATTCTAATTTGTCATACTTGTCACATGTGCGGTGCCATATTAAAGAGCATTTTTTAAGACAAGAACTATTTGCCCAAATTTCCACTTTTGGAAAAAAATTTTGATATTTCCCTCAAAAACAGATATATTTTTTTTGTGAATATTGAGTTAGCAATGATACTAATATAAAAATATTCGAAATAATAATTACTTTCATATTACCTATAAAGGGAATAACTATAAGCGCAATAACTTTAACTAGGGGTGAACCTATTATATTTTACACAAATAAAAATACCTAAAATTATTTTCTCTTATTACCTTCTGAAGACGACGGGCACGATTCCAGCGCGGTACTGTGCAATTTGCAGGAAAGCGGGTTCCGCCAAGTCGAAGTGTTGGAGGGGAGGATTGCACCACCCACCGTTGTTGTTGGACAAGGCGAAGTTAGGCGGACAAAAGTTTGTAGCGGTGACGGTGATGGTGCCGGGGAGGCACCATCTGGGGTCATTGTTGCACCTCATTTGGTAGCAAGCACCACATGTCAAGCCATTGTTGAATAGGGCCGTGCTCAAAGCTGCAGTGTTGGTTCCGTACCCCTGGCTGTACAAGTTCCCATAACCACAAGCTCCTCCTACAATAGATGCAAGTCACAAAATGTCAACACTCCAATTAACAAGCCAAGGCACAAACATTGTACATTTATAGAAAATGCTAGATATCACCATATAATTTTTCATAAAGAAATTCGTCATTAGTTAAAAATCAGTGGTGTATGTAACGGTGTTTATAGTGTAGGCATCTTAGACTCACCCATCGTGCCCGAGGCATCACCGCCGCCGTAGAAAGTGGCGTGAGCGTTCTGCCAGCCACCGTAATTGGCGGCGGTGCCATGCAACTGAAGTTTGATGATGAGCATGAGGAAGAGAAGGGGAGCAAAAGACAATGCTTGAATTGCCATTGAAAAAGGTTTTTGGAGAAAACTAAGAAAAATAGAAGAATATTTGACGAAAAGGTATTTTTATTTTTTTGGTTTTTCTGCTGTAGAATGCTGCTCTTGGAGGGCCTCTATTTATAAGGAGAACAAGTGATGCTTAGTCGGGTTTAGACAGCCGGCCAAAGAGACACACAAGTTATTGAGAGAAAAAAAAATCAAGAACTGCACATGCGCTTGTTCTTGTTGGGCCTTAGCTACCAACTGCTAGGACCCTTGGGGCCCCTTGGGGGCGTTTTTTTTTTTTTTTTTTTTTTTTTTTTTTTTTTTTTTGCTTTCTCATCATCTTTTCTTATAATTTCATTAGTTAGTTAATGACTAAGATTTTCCTTTGTTGTCACTAGTACAAGTCTTTAGTTTTTGTGTGTTTATCTGGAAAGCAGGGAATAATACTCATTGGGCCATTGAAAAAGTTGAAAATTGCCCTTTCATTAAGATGATTCCTGCTCAATCGGATAATAGTATATCTAGGCACATGGGAGGAAATAATCATTTCCTAAAAGAAAAAAAAAAAAAAAAAAAAAAAAAATAAATAAATAAGGGAGCTTTGTTAATTAATCAATGCCGTTTTAATTACTTTTGGGGTCCAAATATTGCCCATCAGGCAGTCACACTAGGCCATATATACTCGTCATAGCACTATAGTGGATAAGCATCTTGCTTGGCGAAAACAATAGCTTGTTTAGCATCAACTTGGAGTCTTTATAACTACCTAAAAAAGAACTTGGGAGTCTTTATAAATGTACATTTATAGTGGCAAATAGCGATCACGCATAATAGAGTCCTGGTATTAAGTTTGGTAATGCATGTTTCATGTCCGAAAGTGGAAAGAACATAGCCCCACCAAATGGTCCATATATCCTCCGGATGGCACCAAGACCACAAAATCGTGGCTCTCATTTTAGTATTGTTCTTTCTATGTCCCATGCTCAAATATGGCCTCAAAGAGTTAAATTTCCCCTAAAACTCAAACTCCAAGCAAAATCATATCATATAATTACTATACAAATAGAGTTAATAGACAGCTGGATTATACTATCATTTAATCATATACTATGACGATTGAATTACTTTGTTAACGATCGATATGAGCGTCAATGTTAAAGATTTACAGTGCTCAACACAAAATTACTCCCATTCATAAATCAAATTGTTGAAAAATGAATAAAAAATGGCTAAAACTATAAAAACTACCGGTACAGTGAAAAATAAGAGTTTCAAGTAGAAATTCAGCGTTGAAAATCCAGTCATTCGAATGCTCGGCTGTCGTCGAAACTCTGCCTATAGCCACCATGAATAATAATTAATTGAGAGTAACAAAGATTTCTCAACGGAATGCAGAGTTTGAGGGGCTTACGTGGAGGTGGCAGACATCAGAGATGATATGTCCGCCTATTTGTTGGACGTTGAGTTCACATGCATGGCCGACTTTCATTGAATAGTTAAGGGGTGACGTGGAAAATTTTTCTCAACTTTGCCAATGCCATGCCAATCAAGCAAAGCAATATGACCTTGTTGAAGATGACATGGTGACCTTTAATGTGAGTCATTCCGAGATTGGAGGGTCAAAGTCTTAAAAAAAAAAAAAAAAAAAAGCACCCCATATTTATTTGGCGACTGTGTTATTGTGGCAATATAATGCAATTTTACACGTAGATTTTCGCCTGTATTACGTGACTATACTAAATAGGTGATCACAATAGTTAATATACGGTCAACGGTCAGCCCTGAGCCCTATATATATTTGCGTTGAAGTCAACACTGTTGGTGTTGTTTGTAGATATTTTGTAGCATTAATATTTACTAGATTACAAGGGGTGTACGTATTACATGCAGATGATCATATATGTGTTTTTACGTGACATTCTTTTGATCATATGTTTTGTTAGCACTAGTAGTATTAAAGAACAATATTGACTTTTTTTTAAGTAATTATTATATATGATCAGCAAAAAAAGAAAATTATTATATATGTTTTGCTTGTGAGATCATGGTTAATGATTTTTCCTGTTTTTTAATTGGACAAAGAAAATATATATCCATAAGGATCAGTTTCTTGTGAAGGTAATTTAGAAAGGGTTTAAACTGTAGTGCTAATTATGGCCGGTTGGTATTGGGACTTATGTATCTCATTTTTCAAACTATTACGATCTTTCTTTGTTATTCCATCTAAATAAATATAGACGTATAACTGTGTAAACAATATAAAAGACAATGAGCATCATTTGTAAAAAGATGCTATATGGCTTAAAAAAAGATGCTAAATGTTTTGAAAGACTTCTCATCATATATACTATTTACATATAATATATATATATATATATATATATATATTAAGATTGCATATGGACGTATATTCTGAGAAGTAGAGATGTGCACATCTATTGACATATATATGCAATCGAAAATTGATCAGACTCATGTACAAGCATCAATTAATACACGTTTCATGATCAAAATCTATTCAATGTCGGTGACGCGTGTGTGATTTATTATTGTGGGAATATAGAGCATAAAAATCCAATCTACATGGTTTAATGCATATGAATTTTAAGTTTAAATTAACTCCACAGAATCTTATAGTTGTCATTTCTCAGAAAAAGCAGAAAGTCTAGTTCATTTGCTAAAAGATATAATCTCTATAGCATCCTTTTGTCTTTTGGGATATACCAAAATTTTGATGATGAATAGAAATAGTGGCACTAAAACTATTGCATCCGTTGGATTTTGAAGAAAATTCTAATGGTTTGCATGGGCATCTACAACTTGAGAAAACATTTTTTCCCAAATAAAAAAAATTAAAAACGGAAAGAAAACACAATAAACTTATATATACTTGTTAATTCAACATGTCCTGGAAGGGTGTGACAGATTTGGATTTTGTTGTGTAATTTTGCAGTTTATAAAACACCAAAATCTGCCTTGAAAAAAGAAGAAAAGAAAATTGCTGATCAGAATATACTTCACCAAGAAACAGAAATAGAAACAGCCACGAAAACGCTAAAGCAAGACAAAACAAACAACCAGACTTCTGCACACTTAATTGGTGGTGGTGGGGCTAATTAGGATTAGGTAAAGTTTCCTTCCTAATTAATCTTTTTAAAATAATGTTAGAGATTCTAACATTTATATGTGATTTGTAAAAAAAAAAAAAAAAACTATTATGTCAATTATAATATTAACAGATTACATTTATTAATAAAAAGATTATAATTCACCGCTATATTTGAGTTTGTACCATAAAATTTGAGATAAAAGCTAATAAATTAATATCCTTAGAATTGCTCCTCTATCTCTTCTATTAAAGTGGTACGACACCATTTTTCCTGGTCGTCTCATTTATGAGTTGTTGTTTGAATAGGCCATATATATAGGGCTAATAAATATCCTTCGTTCGTTGTCGGTTCCTGAGACCCTTATATAAAACTATACTCACATTTTCTTTTAGCGGTTTTCACACTTGTCCTGGTTTCATAATCCATATATCATTAATTTCTTAAATTGACTATTGTTGTTGCGATTGCTAATAATACATAGATAGAGACGATGAAATTATTAGTACTTGTCTAAGAGAGAACTCCATTTACAAGTTTTAATGGTCCTACCATGTTAGTAGCACATGCAAGTTCCGGTTTTGCTGCGCCTAATATTCATGCATCGTTTTCAACAATCGTATAACTATAAGAAGAAGCACACCAAAATGAAATAATATATAAAAAAAATTATTTTTTATTTTATTTTTAGTGGTAGCGAACACAAAAAAAAAAAAAAAAAAGGCGATCAGTAACTGCATGCCAAGAGATGAAACAGAGAAATCAATAATAACCCAATTCTCTATGTCTTCTAATTAATACCAGAAAATCTTGCTCCTTTGGCTGCAACATGATTTTTTGTCTGCCCCGCAGAGAATATTTGAGTTGGGTAATTGAGGTTTTTATGGTAGTCTTCGGGATTCCACGAGGATGGGCAATCTATACCAGTGATTTTACACATCTTTCGGAGATTGCCTTGAGATTTTGATTCCCTCAAGGCCATTATTCATCTTTTTGCCACATTTCTATGGATCACTTACATAAAAAAAATGAGATTTATTATTTATATGTTTTTGCTCTGACTTTAATTTTCCAGTTTATTAATATTTTAGATGACGTTTAAAATTTAATTATTAAAGGTATTTGTGAAAATTTAAAACTTTAGGTGAGTGTGAAACGGTATAAAAACATTGAGAATACTTTTTGGATTATCAGAAATATAAGAGCACACATGATAATTAATAAAAACTCAAGGGGTATTTTTTAGATTTTTCCTTTGTTTTTCTAAAAGAAGCTTGTATATATGTACTTGGGATACCAAATTTGAAACTAAACAATAACATGGATAGATTGCAATAATCCAATCATCATAAAGTACCTTAAACAAGGTAAAGTACAATTTTTAAAAATACCCCTTAAAATAGAACCTCTTTCTATTTTTACCCCTTAACATTATCTCATATATTTCTACTTTTTAGACTAGAACTAGTTAAAAGATAAAGATTTTAAAAAAAGTACTTTTAGTAATCATGATTTATAACCATTCTCGATTTACATGTGTTTTTTGTGAGAAAAAATACTGTAGTAAGTTACGAACCATAATTTGAATCATGATACGAATCCTCGTACCAAACACCAATTAATTTACTTAAGAATGTAGAATCAGTAAAGGTAAAAGACAAAAGACAAAGCCCCAATCATATTGTACCAATTAATTTTCTAACAATGCGGTGTACTTGAAAGGCAAAGCATATAATAGTCTAAAGCCAGTGAACTTATTATATCAGCAATATTATAATACCATATATCTGTAGTTACTTAAATAGCAGTTCTAATAATAATCTGCCCGGATTACTTTATAGCTAGCCAGCTACACGTAAAAATTATAAGTTAAAGTAGATTTGTTACACCAACCTATTTTATTGGAGCTTGGTATTGTCACATAAAAATTGCCATCTATCAAAGAGGAAAACAAAATTGTCACAAAAAAAATATCCCAACCACAGAAACAGCCAAAGGCTGCAGTGTGTTCAGCCTAATAGTTAGTAACCCAAAATAAGGAATCTTGGCAGCAGTGGAGATCCAAACAACTTGAGCCATAGAATAAGAAACAGATTTTTCATTTCCTTGTCAATAATGATTTCAACTCCTTTTGAGAGATAATGTCGTAGGGGAAAATAGATTTGGTGATCCGAAAGCTCCGAGACATCCTTTTCCAGGACAATGGTTCAATCAAATTTTAAATAATCCACAAATGAGGCATACAGATTTCTTGAGTATCTTCTTTTGCTGTTAGTTAGGGGTGGCTGAGGGTGCCCTTCACAAGGGGTTGTCTTGAAATAAGTCCCACTGGTCTTGAGTTCAAAAGGGCAAAGCTGTCCTAACAGTTGTTTCATCACTATTTTCTAGATGCCCTTGGTGGGATTAAAGATAGCACGTTTCATTTCTTGAAACAAGTAGTTATGACCCAATATGGACATTCCTTAGTGTGCAGGGGCCGCTTTGATCATGACATGAGGTAACTATTGTTGGCCGCCCTTTCTTACACTTTCACTCACCAAAATTATATGAAAAATACTTGGGAGCGCCATCGGTATTGAGTATCCCAAGTAATAAAGAGTGACTATATACCAGTGTATAGTGTTAAACATTATTGGCGCCCTTAAGCATTGTTCAAAAGATAAAAGGGCAAAGCAGTCTTAAGAGTTGTTTCACCACTGTTTTCTAAGTGAGGGCAAATAGAGAACACCGTTGCAATGAGATTCAGCAGAGGACCCCACTTGAGCCCCCACGAAGATGCAGCTCTCAGTTGCCCCCACCACGTGCATTTTCCACTGGAACTCCAGAAAGAAGGAAGGCAGACTCAAAAATCAACATGGTCCTCTTTTTGAACTTTGTAGTACTGCTACTCCAATTATTTATGACGTTGGGGCTCTGCGTGGAAGTTGATATGTTTCGAACTTTGTCGGGATGAGAGAGTAACATGTAGGATTGTGCCAAGGACCAAAAACTTGTTTAACGCTCCATTCAGTAGCAAAACATACGCAATTGCTTTTATTGAGACGTAATTCCTTTGTCGTTGGTGTTCCATCAGTTGGTTGAAATAGATAATTGGATTTAAGCCACAATCAAAAAATAAAAAATAAAAAAGAAGAGAGAGAGAGAGAGAGAGAGAATTGGAGAATTATACTTTTATGTATAGGGTAGATGAGGCTTAGTTCCATGATTAATCCTAAATTACTGCGGAAATTTCATTTCAATACTTAAAACTAAATGCTGTAGTCTTTATAACTAGTTAAAAATTTTGCTTTCAAACCTTTAACCAAGAGGCTAGAATGAAACTTGCGTCAAAGTCTGGGCTACAAAATGAAGATTTTTCCATGCAATGTAGGAGAAAATGTTTAGGTACTACTCAATTGATTTGCAAGTCTAGTAACTGAAACAAAACTTTCATCATAGTTGAGATCAATCAAAGGACTAATCCGAGTAGATTATATCAATCTGACAACAACCGTTCACTTTATTAGTGACTTGCAAAAATGTTTTATATCAATGTGATACAAACGAAAATGTATCTATAAATCTCAAATTTTTCGTGCTTGAAATAATGCTCTGAACGAACTCGACCCCAGTCAAAATCAAGATCTTCCAACCGCTGAGACATAATAATTCGCAGCACATGTTGATAATGGCCGTCATTGTCAACAAATGCTTGGATAGAACCTAGACGACATCTTAAAAAATACAAGGTCTTTAATGACTTGCTCAGGCTCCGGTCGCATCTCCACCTCTTTCAAGTCTGTGTTGCAACCCCACACCCTAACTGCGAGCCTCCGACACTTGGGAGATGATTGTTGCAGATACGTTTTGTACCAGTTGACAACATCATTCTTTTGGATGCTTTCTAGTTCCTCAGCTTCTTTCTTTGACAAGTCAAAGATGTATCTAAAGATCAATAAGATTTGGATTAGAAACAGCATCAACAAAGCCAAAATTCAGATAAAGAAACTATTAACTTTCGGTGTCATGGTCAGTTAACACACTTTTCATCCTTAGACAAGGCATGTTCTATATTGCGTCACTGAATTACCAGGATCCATGACTGATAACTGAATGAACAGTCATATTCAAATATGATTCAATGGATTAAACAAGGTGACACTGCCATGTAGGACCCCTGCTTTTACATCTTTTCTTAATAACTATGAAAAGCGTATATCAAAGCAGAAAAAGCATTTAAGCAACATTTCTATTATCCCCTGATTGTATGCATATTTGCTCATTTTCTTGTTTCCTAAAAAACAAATAATTAAGTAAAGAACTTCTCAAAAAAAAAAAAAAAAGTAAAGAAGTTCTCAAAGTTCAAATGGATATATGCTGACAAAAAATTCTTATTTACTCGTGGAGAGAACATACTTGTTTTTAGTAAATACCTAGACTAACCACAAAGCGTACACACCTTTTATCAACAATCTGATTCCACAGACGGTTGGTTTCGTATGAAAGGGATGGATCTTTCTCCAATAGCTTTGCCATTAAACCACCTTTATAATTCTCGAAGGAATTATCGTCAAGCCCTTCCTGCAAACGTTAATGCTTTCTCAATAACGTAGGTTTTTATTCAACAATATGCATTATTTTAAGGAAATGACAAAATCTCACGACAGGAATCGATGTATGTGAAGTCAAAGTTTGAATCTATTCAAAAGCAAAGAAAAGCGATCATTTTCTTTAATTAATGCGCTTCTCATGTATTAAATAGAGCATTGGTCTCAAGTATAATCAATTTCTCTCCTTTTTCAATTATCTAGTACTATTCAAGCAAAAAAAATATATATATATCTAGTACTAGGGACTTTACATTGCCAGATACAATTTGCATGCTAAAACAATGTGCCATCTTTCTAGCGCATGGTCTATACCAAAATATGGGTTCACATGACGCACTACTTTAAAAGAGAATTCTGTGAGGCAAGTTTTTAAGTGCACAAAGTTTTTTTTTTCAAAGTATTTTTATGTGTATTTTTAGAATATTTTAAGCGTACAAAATTTTACAACAAATCGATCAAAAGTCAAAGATGGACATGGACCATAAAATAAGCAGCAGGAGTTGGAACATGCTTACCAATAATTCTTCAAGACCACATATGAAATTATCAACTCTCTCTTGCAAATAGATTGGGCTGCACTCGGATGATTGGACACAAAAACAAAATCCAAAAACACGGTATGTTATCCGTGGGCTACATTCGACAACATAACCCAGCTGCTCCTTTGTTCTACATTTGAAATTACGGAAAATAAGTTTTCAGAATGTATCAAAAACATAAATAATCCAGTCAGTTCAAATTCAAGTGGAACAAAGTACTAGCAATGTAAAGCAAAAATGGACTTCAGCGACTAAGATAAAAATAATGGTGACGCAGGCAGTTGTAATTATGCATCATGGTATCACAAATTAAAGAAGATCTAGCTCAAATACGTCTAGATTATTTATCTAACATTCCATCTGAGAAGGGGAAGAAATGTGCTAGTCTTGCAAAAATGATATTTTTGGCAACTTCTGTTTTCTCAGGCTAACATTGACGTAGGAATTGCCATAATACAGTCTCCAGAAAGCGCACGCATCCCCTCCCAACAAAGAATGATAAATAGAAAAGAAAAACCGAATTCAAGAATTAACAATTAGCACGGTCCATTATGAATCACTTCCAGTATCAAAGAAAATCACCTTAGCTGATTAAACATTGGTTCTTCCACTATTTCATTAAAGAGGTCTATCAATGCTTTCAGTTTAATGGAATCCATACCCAGATCCTGCTCAACTTGAAAATAACGCTGCAATTCAAAACCAAAAAACTCAGTGAAAAAATATACAAATACGTACAAAATGAGAACACAAAATATCATACGTCTTGTATCTATAGCTTGTAACTAGAAAAGTAATCCATTACCTCAATAACTGAGTTCTTTTCCATCTTATTCTTCACATTGACATCTCTAACAAGGTTAGCACCAGCAGAAAGACAGATGACATATTCTTTGTGCCTCATTTCATACGGAAGAGGTTGTGCAGAAAAAGTCGTCTTGAATATATTTGAGATTGCAATTGCTTCTTCTTCTAATAAATTACCATGGCAAATTCCCTCCACGTACAGCTGTACAAAATAACAAGTGAGATGTATGTAACAAATGTTTCAGCCAATATATTTTTTTCAACGATCTAATGGAATATAAAAATCTACGAAAACGAATAACTAGATCTATTTGGGGTTATGAATTGGATAAAAAACCACTTGATGTGCGCAGCAGAATAAAAGCAGTCACACACGAATCTTTTAGGTTAGACATCAGACAATAAATTATTAGACATGTGCAGCAGACTAAAAGAACTCAATTTGTAAGGGGATTTGTCCAGCTTTTAGGTCAGACATGTGAACAAGATTGTGCTGGCCTCCACTTATTGCAAGCGACTGCTAAATACTATGAAAAGAGAAGTTGAAATCGTACATAATGATAAACTTGAAGTATTGACTGTACTATGCCATGTCCAGTATGTCATATATCTCTATACCTGGGAACGACACTCGGGAATAAATGCCTTCAGATCATTAACAGACAACCGCTCTAAAAACTGAAGCTTCTCATCGACATCGTAAAAACTCTGACACAAAATTTGCAATCTCAAATATGATGAATGACTCAGAGGCTTCATATTAGTGTTCTTCAATGTTCTTTTCATATCTTCTCTAATCACCTGTTAAATTCAGAATCACCTTATCTATCAAAAGCCATAAAAAAAACAGAAGCTAATGAAAATTAATTAACTTAAATACAAATCAAACAAACTTAACAGGAAGTATAACAATGGGAATAAAAAGTGAAATATACTTCGAATCGATCTTCAGTTGGCAAGAAACTTTTGGCTCTTGCCAGAAGTTTGGACAGGAGAACAGGAAGCTTATTGTTGAAACCATAGATCTTCAGCTCCAGCTTATCACTAAAAACAGATACAGAAGTTTCCAACTTGGCAATGCTGGCCTGCATCAAAGAAAATCAAGCAGGTCACTACAGAGCAAGATTTTGGGAAAATGATAAGCAGAATAGGCGAGTTCAAAGCTAAATTGTGCACAATTATTTCAGTAGCAGAATAAATCTGTCCTTTAATTACTTACTGATGAAGAATAAGAAGTTGACTTTGAGAAGACAAATATAGAAAATAAATTAGATTGATTGGGATTGATTTTCAAGTTCTATCTAATTGATGCAGAACTAGAGAGAAGAAGAGGATTGAGAATAGAAAGAGGGGGAATTTAGAAGAAAGGAGAGAGTAATAGAAGAGGGATTAGGGATTTAGAAAGAAATTGAGATAGAACTTGAGAGAGAGAGAAGAGAAGAATATGAGAGGGAGAAACAATCTGATAATATTTTTCAATATTCATTCAAAATCAAAGCAGTGTCTAAAATTGAAATGATTAAATAAAAAGATTGAAAATGAGAAAAGTTGATCGAGAGAGCTTGCTAATATCTATTAAATGACTGCTATTGGAAAGAACACAACTCAATCTCAAAAGATGTGATTTTAATTTAGTCAAGTTTAAAGGCTGATTATAGTTCTAGATTACGTAAATAAAGCATCTCTGCTAAGCAACCAACCACAACCAGATTTATGACTGCATTGAATGTCACGTTTCCATGAACCAGATAGGAACATTAAGATACTCTTGTGTCAAAAAAGTCATTACTTGTCAAGATGAACTGCTAACCTGATATATAATCTCATTCAGCTCGTCCTTAAGAAGGAGAATAAACAGTTCCGTTAATACACAATTCTTTACATTGTCATATCCACCCTTCAAGTTGATCCTAAAATATGTATTTGCACGAGGAAGTTTGAAAGTGCTATCAAGCTTGTACCAGAACTTTATTAATGGCTCATCAAGTATGCATCTCGGAGAAGATACAGTTGCATGATTGTTTAAATCATTATCGGCATGGATGGAAAAATCAGAAGGAATAAACTCATTTTTTGAAGGCAGATGTAATGAAACATCAATTTCAGGAGGGTCCTTCCAAATATCCATCAGAGAAGAAGAAATATCTTCCTCAATATAGTGCGACCCAAACCAAGGCTCAACTTGGCATGCTGAAAAAGTGAGATTACAGAAGTTGACATAAGACAGCTCAAACAATTTCATATGCATAATTATTTTCAGCCTTCGTTATTTGGATGCAACACACATTTTGTTCCGTATTAGTCACATCCACCAGCCTAACTAATAAATGCTACTTGCAAAATAAGAAGACACAGACTGTAAGGAATATGGAAAAAGGGTAAATTTCTTATATTACTTTTTGGCTGTGAAAAGGTAATAGGAACTCACCTTTTGAATTAAAGGACTTTGATACCACATCAATCCTCATGTTTTCAGGTCTGAAGAAGTCAAGGACATATTTTAATAGTTCCTCATCCCATATATTGTATACATAGTCTCCATAAATAACATGCTCTGCAGGATAAAATAGTAAATTCTCTGCAAAAAAGAAGTTTGACGATGGTTAATTAAATGTATTGACATCCCAAAATATAGCAGATGGTGAGAATTCATTTACATGTAAATAAGATAAACAGACAGTAAATCTGACACCACGAGAGGAATTAATGTCAGATGCAAGTGTCACTTAAGACCGTACTAAATAAAAGGCAAAATAAGGAAGAAAATGAAACGTTAAAAAAAAAAAAAAAAAAAAAAAAAAGAAAAACCTGCAAGTTCTGCAGCATAATCATCCTGCGGCTGCTCTTCTGCAAATCTAAATTCCATGTTTCCAATCTCTTGGAGTTCCTTAAATATCCATTCTTGTGGAGAAACTTGTCGCATTAACTTAAGATATTGATAAACAAAACCAATGATCTCGAATATCTGCAAAAGATGCATTTCTTGTAACAAAAAAATAGAACACACGAAGCAGACTTTTGTTTCTTAAGAGATGTTCCACTTATGATAGGTGCTTCACGGGAACCTTGCAAGTGAGTGTTTATGATTCAATACTGTAGAAAAAACAAACTGTTTTTAGGAAAGAATCCGTGTATAGCTGTAACTGTATCATTAGTTAGATGTCAAATCTATATATTTAGGAAAGTATTGTTAGCAGTTATTTACTTTCTAGAATTAGTGATATTGTTTCCTTTTTTACTTAAGCTGTAATTGTATAAAGGTCTACTCAATGAATAAAATTATTCATTCCCCAATATTCTTTTTCGAGTTGGTATTAGAGCCTCCTTTTGTCCTCCTCTCTCTCGTTCTTTGCTACCCTTAATTCACCATGTCTGATATGTCGACTGAGTCTGAGTCCACTACCATTCCACCCGATCCTATCAAGACTAGCACAGACTCCCACTCTGTTCAGATTACAACCATTTGTTTGAATGGTGATAATTTCCTGCGCTGGTCACAAGCTGTTCGGATGTATATCAGAGTACGTGGAATGATGGGATATCTGATAGGTGAAAAGACAGCTCCACCAGAGACGGATCTAGCCTATGCTACATGGGATGCTCAAAATTCCATGGTTATGACGTGGCTCGTGAATTCTATGGAAGAGGATATTAGCTCTAACTATATGTGCTATTCAACAGCAAAAGAGCTATGGGAAAACGTGAACCAGATGTACTTAGATTTGGGGAATCAGTCAAAGATATTTGAATTGGCTCTAAAAATTGGCAAGATGCGGCAAGGAGAGGACAATATTACCAAATACTTCAATTCGTTGAAGCGTATCTGGCAGGACCTGGATCTCTTCAACACTTACGAGTGGAAATCACCCGAAGATGCAGGTCACCACAAGAAGGTCGTGGAAGATGGCCGTATCTTCAAGTTCTTGGCAGGACTCAATGTTGAGTTTGATGAAGTCAGGGGGAGAATCATTGGGAGGCAGCCTCTCCCTTCGATTGGTGAAGTATTTTCCGAAGTGAGGAGAGAAGAAAGCAGGAGGAACGTTATGTTGGGCAAGAAAGGACCTGGGACTGCTGCGGAGGTCTCAACCTTGGTGACCACTGGGGCAACATCGTCCAAAACTCTTGTGTATCAGCGCATACCTGGTGAGAAACCACATGTGTGGTGTGACTACTGCGACAAACCACGCCACACTTGCGAAAATTGCTGGAGGTTGCATGAGAAACCTGCGAACTGGAAGAGCAAGGCAGGAGAGAAAACTGGACGCTTCCCCACTGCTCATGAGGCCGAAGCCAGCCCCTTCACCAAATAGCAAATGGAGCATCTTCTTACACTGCTGAAATCTGGTTCGTCGTCATCTGATCCTCCTAATGCTTCTGTGGCACCCATGGGTAATAAATCAAAAGCTCTATCTTGCTGCATTAATTCTTCTGCTCCAGATAATAGATTCAGGAGCTTCCGACCATATGACTAATTCATTCAAATTATTTCAATCCTATACACCATATCCTGGAAACAAAAAAATTAAGATTGTCGATGGCAGTTTTTCCCCTATAGCAGGCAAAGGCCTGATACAAATCTCAAAAAAAATAAACCTAAAATCTATCCTCCATGTCCCCAAACTTGCCTACAACCTTTTTGTCTGTTAGCAAACTTTCCAAAGACTCTAATTGTTCTGTTACCTTTTTTGCATCTCATTGTGTTTTTCAGGACAAGAACTCGGGGATGACGATTGGCAGTGCTAGAATGACCGATGGTCTTTATTATTTTGAGGATAATTTACCTAGTTCTAAAATTGCTCAAGTATTTAGTAGTATCAGTTCTATGTCTGCTTATGATCAAATAATGGCTTGGCATTACAGATTGGGCCATCCTAGTTTTATCTATCTAAAACATTTGTTTCCATCATTGTTTAAGAATATTGATCCTTTAATATTTAAATGTGAAAGTTGCTTACTTGCAAAAAGCCAACGGAAAAGTTATATTCCAAGATCATATCAACCTTCAAAACCTTTTTATCTTTTCCACAGTGATGTTTGGGGGCCTTCAAGGGTAACCACAGTTTCAGGTAAAAAATGGTTTGTAACTTCTATAGACGACCATACTCGTCTTTGTTGGGTCTATTTGATGCGTGAGAAATCTGAAGTTGAAAGAATATTTAAGGATTTTTATAATATGATAGAAAATCAGTTTCAAGCAAAGATAAGCATTTTAAGGTCAGATAATGGAACGGAGTACAATAATAAAGTTTTAGAAACCTTTTTACAAGGAAAAGGAATTTTAAATCAATCTTCATGTCGTCCAGATACTCCTGAACAAAATGGAATAGCCGAGCGTAAGAATAAACATCTTTTAGAAGTAGCTCGAGCTATGATGTTTTACACGAACTTGCCAAAATATTTGTGGGGGGGTGCTATTTTGACTGCATCATATTTGATTAATAGAATGCCTACTAGAGTTTTACAGTATATCACTCCCTTGGATTGCTTAAAAAAAAATTTCCAGAATCCCGAATAAACTCTGATTTGCCATTAAAAGTCTTTGGCTGCATTGCCTATGTGCACATTCCAAAAAGATCACAGTCCAAATTAGACCCAAGAGCAGAAAAATGTATTTTTTTGGGCTATGTTCCAAATCAAAAGGGTTACAAATTTTCTAACCCATTGACCAAGAAATTTCATATTACCATGAATGCAACTTTTTTGGAAAATTTACCTTTTTTTTGCAAAAATTTAATTCAGGGGGAGAATTCAGGAAAATCAAATTTTTGGGAAACAGAACCTTTACCACAAATATTTTTTGATCCTATTAAAGTAAAATCTACTGAAATAGATAAGGAAACTAGGATCAATCAATCTGGAAACACTGAAGTTGACATTGGTCTGTCATATATGGAAATATTACGAATGGAAAAAAATCAATCTAATCTTGAGCCTGTGGTTTATTCTAGGAAAAATATCCTTGAAAGAGATAAAGATTATTTGTTTCGCTCAGCACGCGACCATGAGGAATTCCCGAGTGAAGTCCATCCAAACGCACTAGGTAACTCACCTTCCTTATCTTATATTCCAAATTCTAATGAAATAATTTCTCTTGAATCCAGTCCGGGTCCTATACCTGTTATTCCTACCCAAGAAACAGGCCTTAATCTTCCCATTGCCTTACAAAAAGGAACCCGAACCTGCACTAGACATCCTATTGCAAAATACATCTCCTATGACAACCTTTCTACCAAGTATAGAGCCTTTACTACAAAGATTTCAAAACTTGTGGTGCCTAGAAATATTAAGGAAGCATTAGATGAACCGAATTGGAAGTCAGCCGTGCTTGAAGAGATGGAGGCATTGAGGAAGAATGGTACGTGGGAGGTGGTTGAGTTGCCTAGTGAGAAGAAGGTTGTGGGGTGCAAATGGGTGTTCACAGTTAAAAGTAAAGCTGATGGTAGTATAGAGAGGTATAAAGCCAGGCTAGTAGCAAAAGGCTTTACTCAGACCTACGGAATAGATTACCAAGAAACTTTTTCCCCTGTTGTGAAGATAAATACAATACGTGTCTTGTTGGCTCTTGTTGTGAATTCTAACTGGCATCTGTTTCAACTTGATGTAAAAAATGCTTTTCTCAATGGTGACCTAGAAGAATAAGTATTTATGAGCCTACCACCAGGCTTTGAGGAAGAACTTGGGGTAGGAAAAGTCTGCAAACTAAAGAAATCCCTGTATGGACTCAAGCAGTCACCTAGAGCATGGTTTGATCGTTTTGTCAAGGCAGTGAGGAGGTACGGTTTTATACAGAGCCAAGCGGACCACACCATGTTTTACAAGCATTCAAGAGAAGGTAAAGTTGCCATCTTAATTGTGTATGTTGATGATATTATCTTGATAGGAGATGATTGTAGTGAAATAGATACACTAAAGAGGAGATTAGCCGAAGAGTTTGAAATCAAAGACCTGGGAGTGTTAAAATACTTCCTTGGAATGGAGTTTGCAAGGTCTAAGGCATTATTGTAAATCAATGTAAGTATGTACTTGATTTACTTGAAGAAACAGGTATGTTGGGCTGTAAATCGGTAGAAACTCCTATGGAACCGAATGTGAAACTACAACCAGCCAATGCTGAAGATGTAAAAGATAAGGAGCGATATCAAAGACTTGTTAATAGACTTATTTAACTGTCACACACGCGTCCTGACATAGCTCTCTCTGTAAGTGCAGTTAGTCAGTTTATGCACTCACCTGGTCCTGAACATTTTGAAGCCGTTTACAAGATTTTAAGGTATTTAAAGGGGACACCAGGTAAAGGGCTTTTCTTTAAATCCCGAGGACACCTTCAAATTGAGGCCTACACCGATGCAGATTGGGCTGGGAGTATAGCTAATAGAAGATCCGCTTCTGGGTACTGTACTTATGTTGGTGGTAACTTAGTAACTTGGCGTAGTAAGAAGCAAAATGTGGTTGCAAGGAGTAGTGCAGAGGCTGAGTTCAGGGCGGTTGCCCTTGGTATTTGTGAAGTAATGTGGATCAAGAGAATATTACAGGAGTTAAGAGCTTCAGAAGATCTACTTATGAAGTTGTATTGTGACAATAAGGCTGCTATTTCTATTGCTCATAATCCAGTTCTCCACGATCGCACGAAGCACGTTGAAGTGGACAAGCACTTTATCAAAGAGAAGATAGAAGGCGGTTTGGTATGCATGATCTATGTTCCGACTGAAGATCAAGTACCTGATTTGCTCACAAAGGGACTATCTAAAAAACAGTTCGATTTTTTAGTAAGTAAGCTGGTTATGAAAGATATTTTCAAACCAGCTTGAGGGGGAGTGTAGAAAAAACAAACTGTTTTTAGGAAAGAATCCGTGTATAGCTGTAACTGTATAATTAGCTAGGTGTCAAATCTGTATATTTAGGAAAGTATTGTTAGCAGTTATTTACTTCCTAGAATTAGTGATATTGTTTCCTTTTTTAC
Source organism: Morus notabilis (assembly GCF_000414095.1). Classification (NCBI taxonomy): domain Eukaryota; kingdom Viridiplantae; phylum Streptophyta; class Magnoliopsida; order Rosales; family Moraceae; genus Morus; species Morus notabilis. The sequence goes on along the minus strand of NW_010366382.1, from coordinate 164,863 downwards.
TTAGGTTGTAATTGTATAAAGGTCTACTCAATGAATAAAATTATTCATTCCCCAATATTCTTTTTCGAGTAATACATTTCTCCAAATTTTGGAAAACAAAGGGAAAAATGAGGCCAATTGCTCTAAATAGAAACCATATTACTAATTACTAGACAAACAAACACCAAATCACATTAATTAAAATCATTATTCTCTGGTATCCCAAAAAGACATCAAACACAGTACCTTTTCCAAGCCAGAGTCAGTGAGGCGCATGGACATCCCAAAGATATACGCGATAGAAGAGTGGTGCATTCCTTCATCCCCAACACCAGCAGACAGAGATGTTGTCCAACCTCTAGCCTTGAGAAAGGAAAGCAAACTACCTCTACCCTCTACAAACGGACAACTTAAGTTCAGTACAAATAGTCAAGCAAACACCATTTACTGGACAAAAGATATAAAAGATCAAAAGTAGAGAAATGGAAACTAAGCAATGTGCAAAAACAATGCTATTCAGAGAGAGTGCAGAGATTATTTTAGAAGCTACCATTCAGAAATGGTGACAGGAGGGACTAAAGCCTAAACTATCTTGTTTACGGACCTCTGAGCGCCATACTAGATGAAACTCTAACACTACATTAATTCTTTACGGATCTCTAATGGGATGTTTGTTTTATATATTCGTCCCTGATTCTGAAGCATGATTCATGGTTCTCTACAGTGTTTTTCTCTCACAAAAAATACACGTAAAACAAAAATAGTTTTGAATCATGATTGTGAATCCATGAACTAAACGTCCACTAAGTGTCATAGTATTAAAACTCAACACAACAGTAATTCAATCTTTGTGAGTACCATACTAGATCCTCTTACCATGCCCAAGGAGATGCGCCATATAATCTTCTGGTTTCTTCAAATACTCTTGACGAAGACATGGCAATGTCCAAGTTAAGTCGAGAATATGAACATCTTTAACAGCCTCTAGCCTATAAACTTTTCCTGGTTTCCAAAAAGGACCTTCCACTTTGAACTCTGGATTTATCCGGGGGCCCTTTCTAATGTTACCAAATAATTCCACAACCCAATTCTCAAGAACATCAAGTGATTCTGCAGCAATTGTACACTTATAATTAATATTGGTGAGTAGAAAAAATCAGATTATCAAATGCATATAGATTATAGAAATAGAATAGGGAAACAAAGCAACAATGGCACCACGAAGATATAAGGGAAAAGAATACTTTACCTCCACCAATGACGACTAGCTTCATTAATCCACCATGGTAAAAATCTTTGTACAAGTTCAATATTTGTTTCCGCAAGTTAATCCCTTTCTCCATCGCATCAACCAGGCTCTTCTTATTCCCTACCAGGAAAATATAATATTTTACACAAACAGATACCATTTTAACAACAAAATGAAATATAATGGGTTCATACTTACCCCAAAAAAATCTGTTAAAAGGGTGACCAGGTGATGCCGTATGGCACTGAAGTTGTTGCAGACGGCAAGCATCACTTTGCAAAACCTGGTTAAACTCTATTTTCCATAACAGTGCATAATTTATTAGCAACACAACATAACTGCTAGAAATTTGGTTCATTTTTAAGAAGTAAAAACTACAAACAGTACATTTAGATAGCAAATACCTGAATCTACAGCCTGGACTTCTCGTTCCATTGCTTCCATTTTTACTAAAGGTGAAACAAAGAACTGAGAAAATCTGATAGACCAAACACAACACTAAAAAATAAGTCTTTCACATTCTTGTTTAATATTTCTCAAGAGAGAGAGAGAGAGAGAGAGCAAATTGTAGAAATAAAAATTTAAAAGACATCAATTTAATTAACTGAATTGCAGTTCCTCTAAGAAATGTCACTTTCGTGCTAATAATCTATCAGAAAATGGAGAGAAAATGTAATGCCAACAAAGGAAGCATGAAGAGAGACTAAAACTATACTTTATCCCCCACACAAAATATAATAAAATAAAGATAAAAGCAAAAACTACGATAACTGGTGCATGATGAGATCAGTGTTACCTTCTTAAGGCACCCTTAAGGAACTCCCGTTTCACTTCAAAATGGTAGCAGGTATGCTCCGTTTCTGTATACGCGTTTGATGACCCTCCATGCTTGGACAAATAACTATCATACTAGCAAAGGAAAGAGTCAATTCGGTAGCCGGAATATGTTAACATTACGACACATTGTGTTCTCTTTCTAGACATGAGAAAAACATACATAAAGCGTTTGTCCAAGTGAAAGAAACTAAAGTAATAATTATTCTATAGATAATCAATAAACTGACATCCTGGCCATGAACCTTAGTTCTCCAATTTCATAAGTGGACAAAAAAAAAAAAAAAAAAAAAAAAAAAAACCGCAACGATTCTTGAAAAAATAAACCTCTCTCTTGATTTAAAGGGAAAACCATATTTAATATCGAAAAGTATTCATATTCAATTTGTTTATAAAAGCAAATTCCAATCAAGGTCATCTCCAACTAAATTCAACTAGGATTTTGCCATCCCCACCGTGACTTAAGCATCAAAATAAGTTAAAGAGATGAAAGGAGGGGAAAAAGCAATACTAGAATTTATTTTTCCTTCAAACTCAAAAGTAGTGTTTAAGTTAAAAGAAATGGATAAGCAGACCTCATTTTCATCGGGAAATTCCTTGCTCCCCATGAAGAGCATATGTTCTGCAGATTCAGAACATACAATCTGTCAAGACTCTGACTATCTATGTATGAGCATATTAAAAATTGGGAAATACAACACGAGAAAATAATAGTGAATTGAATAAGAGTAAAGAAAGAACAACAAACCAAGAAAGTGTGCGAGCCCTTGCGCCTCAAAAGGGTCAGAGAAGCTGCCCATTCCCACACACATTGCAGCAGCCGCCTGTGCAGAAAAGAGAAGTATACATATAGACTCAAACTTCCAACAAAATATGGATAAAAAAACATTGAAGCAATTGAAGTAAATAAATGGAGAACAAACAGAGTTTATTTGTACTATATAAAGACTGGATAAGATAAACTAATTATAAATTGGAGACTGCAGTTCTTTGATAAAAATTTATTGAATTTCCATCACATTTAGATAACAAGCAATAATGCACCTGTAAGTTGCTAATTGATATAAACATCAGCAAATACCAAGAAAATGAGAATATTTTTCCCCAAAAAACAAACTTGCCAATTGGAAAAGACTAGGCAACCGAACAACGGCATTGAAGTGGCTATTTCTAGGTATTCAGCACAGCCCTAACTAAATCGAATCCCATATTTTCCACTCAGCCGCAATTTCCACAACTACTAATTCATTCAGGCGTATGCTAATTCAAGAACTCCATTTTGCATAAACATGAAATTGTGATTGCAGATTCAAATGCGATAAACAGGCACAAACCTTCTTAGTCTGGGAAGCACCTCCCTTTCCTTTCCCTTTCCCTTCATCGCCCCCATCCTCCTGCTCATCATCTTCACCTTCTTCAGCTTCGTCGTCTTCGTCGTCTTCTTCCTCATCGTCCTCATCCTCTTCTTCCTCACTGCCGTCCTCGGTCTCGTCTCCATCGCCATCGTCCTCGCATTCCATATCTTCGGCCTCGCTGTTCTTGTGGTCGGGAGGCCCGTCGGGGTAAATCTCGGGATCGTGGACGAGCAATGCGGAGAGGCCATTGTCAAGCTGGATTACTCGGTACAGCCGCCGGTCGTTCGGAGACTTTTTGACGATGTTATCGGCGGAGAAACTGCAGCCACCGCCCCCCATAGTATCTTTTCTCAGAGGTATAGAGAGAGTGAATTCAGATTTTCTCGGGGAGAAGGAAATCTATAGAAACATAGGGCATGTTTTTTAACTAACTTAAATCACAACTCAAACTCTTCGCTTTCGCCAGAGTATTTTTTTCTTACAAAAATTTAAATATAATTTTTTTATTATAGTATTTTCTCTCATATATTAAGCTTAAATTTTTAACTTAAGTTCAAGAAAAAAATTATGCCTATAGAGTTTATATGTGACTGTGAAATGGAATTTAGTGGATATTTAGTTTATAAATTCAGAACTATGATTTAGAACTATTATCAGTTTATGTGTTTTTTATGAGAGAAAATACTGTAGTGAACCACGAACGATAATTTAAATCATGATATGAATCTACCAACTAAACGCACACAGTTTTTCCAAGTGTATGCGTTTGTGAGAAATCAATGTCTGTGAGCGACTGCATATTACATAGCTTACGCACTATAACGCGCGTTTAGAATTAAATGTAATTTTTTTTAATGATCGTAAAATTATATCTTAATTTAGTTTTTCATTTTTAAAAAAAAAAACCTATGTTTGGTAGAGTGGAAAAGAGTGAAGAAAGAAATCAGAGAAAGAATTTTAAAGAGAAAAAAGAAATCTTAGGTTGTTTGGGAGAGAAGAAATGGGGAACATGGGAAGGAGAGAAATTGTAAATCTATGGGGTTGATATTTTTCGATCCTTCCAATTTTAAAAAGAAAAGAGGAGAAACAAATTTCACAAGTAATTGAGATGTAAAATAACTACTTTAACTCTAAATTATTCACCGTATTTTTATTTGTACTAGTTATAAACACACGCACGTGCGTGCATTCTTTACAACTTTTTACATGACAATATAAATTTTTTTCTAACATTTAGTTATATTTATTTATTACTCACATAATAATTGAGTTTAGTAAAAAAAAAAAAAGTTTAGTAAAACACATTTAAAAGAAAAAAATCACATAATAATTTATTTATGAAAAACATATAAAATGAAGGATTTTAAATAGAGTAAAGTGAGAAAAAAATCATTGAAGTATTTTGTAAAAAAATTAAATTACAAAAGAGCACTTGCCAAGAGATTAAAAAAAACTCTAAAAAATAGAAAAAATAAATAGAAATAAGAAAAAATAAATATAAACAAAAGAAGATTAGAAATAAGAAAATGTAAAAAATAAAAACAAAGACAGAAATGAGAAGTTCGCATGTGACAAAAAGAGCAACATCTTTACTTCTTTTATGTATGTTATGTTAGTATAAGCACGCGTTATGCGCATGCATTCTTTACATTTTTATATCAAAATATAAATTTTATTCTAACATTTAGTTGTATTTATTTATTACTCACCTAATAATTGAGTTTAGTGAAAAAGGAAAAAAAAAATTAGTAGAGCACATTTAAATGGAAAAAAAATATCAAATAGTAAATTATTTATGAAAAGGTATAAAATGAATGATTTTAAATAGAGTAAAGTGAGAAAAAAAATATTGAAGTATTTTGTAAGAAAATTAAATTATAAAAGAGGATTTGGCAAAAGATTAAAAAAAATCTAAAGAAAAAAACAAAAGAATAATAGAAATAAGAAAAAGTAAAAATAAACAAAAGAAAATTAGAAATAAGAAAATTTAAAAAAAAACAAAAAAAAAGAGATAAATGAGAGGTTGACATGTGGTAAAAGAGGAGCAACATATTTGTTTCTCAACCCCAAATTGGTGTGGGATGCACACATTCCCACTCTCATTCCAAGATAAAAATGGATAAGTAAATATGAGGTTGATTTCGATTCTTAATTCTCATTCCCCACTCTTGGTAAGTAAACATGCCATACAAGTTTTGATGAATGGATTTGCGGATTGAGCATTTTTCAATTCGTAAAATCCGCGAATCCAAAACATATTATATATACATATAATATATATAATTTAAGGTAAGTTTTAATTTTCGTTTGAAATTATTTATTTATTTATATAAATGAAAGATTTCATTTTGGATTTTATTGAATATATTTTAAGTTTTAATTGGCCTGTAACAATTTAGAATTTGTTTAAAGATTTTATATTATGTTATGTTTATGTGGGTTATATATGAATGTTGTAAATTTTGAAATTTAAAAATGTTATTGATAAATGATGAAGATTTCATATTGTGTTTATTTTGTACGAATATTTAATAATTTATTAATTTTAAATGTCATAATCCGTGTAATCCGTAAATCCAATCTGTAAAATCTAATATGTTTTATATTGTATTGAATTGAATCCGGAAAAGGTTTTGGATTAGACACGGATTATAATTTTCTTATTCAAAAGCTTTAGATTCAATTGTGGATTGACAACACTTAATCTGCAAATTCCAATTCATGAACACCCTTATTAACATTTATGTCATCTAGTTGTATAAATTTTAGATTTATGTTACTATGTTCACTTGAAAATGTCTAGTCTTTTATGATCAGTAACATAAATGCAAAGTTTTTGAATTTGGATGGAATGCTATGTAATTTTCTATTTTTTAGGGCTTTGTTAGTTAGTAGTAACTTTTTAAACTTGGGTTTGTTTCGTTTAACCTTAGGTTTAAAAATTGTGTTTTTGGTGGAGTTTCCCCTAGATTTTAGACAGAATTTGAAGACTGGTCCCTTTTTTATGTTGGATAACACTTCCTCCCCCAATTATTTTGCTTCAAATTTTAGAGATTAGAAAAACAACATACAACATTTTTACGCTTAAAGTCATGATGCCGTTTCATGTAAACCATATGTTGTTTATGTTTTCAAGTTTGTTGTCCTCTAACTCCTAAAGAATGTCGCTTGTACTTTACAATTTCACTATTTTGAAACGATATATATAGGCCCAGTTTATTTTACTGATTCGAGTTTAAAATTTGAGTTTTGTTACATTAAAAAGCTCTCAGAAACAGTCACATCTAACTTTTTTGTTACAGTAAAAAGCTCTAACATAAAATTACATCTAAACTCGAATTAAAAACTCGAATCAACAAACTAAACGGGCTTATAGTTTGCCTTTAAAAAAAATAGAATAAATCTATGAATGGTCTCTGAACTCTTTTCTCTCTCTAAAATTAGTCTTTGAAGTTAATTTTATCTCATAAACAGTCTTTGAACTCTAGAAAAGTCTTATAAATAGTATTTCTGTTAAATTTTAGATGGAAACCATTAACTTTGTCTCATAAAAGGTCATTTCACTATCTTCTTTCTTTATAAATGACCCTTTATTAGAAGTTGTATTAAATTTAATTTCTAAACTAAAAAAATAATAATATGCTAAAATTAATTCATATGTTAAATAAATAGAAGGAAACATTAAATATCAGTAGTTGTAAAAATTAGTCTCTAAATTGAAAAAATTGTGATTCTATTTACACTAATTACTATATAACCCCACGTGAGCAAAAATATTTTTGTTTTTTTATTACAATACATAAAATAATGGCTTCGTTTGGGATTGATTTTGAACCCGTCAAAAGCACTTTTTTAATAAGTTTTGGGTTTATTTGTGTTTGGTAAAAAGAGTAAAAAGTGCTTGTGAAAGAATTTTTGAATTATGGGATGCCAAAATCAGAAGCAGCCTTTATGCTGCTTCTGATTCTAGATTGTGCGGCAATCTAATTTGCCTTTTAATGAAATTTTTGTTATGACCATATTACCCCTGCTGAATTAGAAAAATCCCAAACCAAATTTTTCTAGATCTCTCGAAGAGTCTTTCTTCTTTCTCGAGTTCTCAGGCGCACTCTCTCTCTCCCTCCATTTCTCCTCTCTCTCTCTCTGTTGTCTCAGTCTCCTCTGTGCTCCTCAGGGTTTTAGGAGGCCCATGCAATTGAAGTTTTGGCGGAATCTCTCTCTCATTTCTCTGTCAAACAGGTCCGTGGTGGTTAGGGTTTTATGATCTCGTCGTGCGATTGTGGGATTGCCGGTTGGAGCTCTTCACATCAAGACTATTGCCTCTGTAAGTACTCAATTGATCTTCTTTTGTCTCGATTGGTTATGTTTTCACGGAAATTTTTTGCTCTGGATTCGTTTCTCTCCATTTCGAAAGAGTTTTCCTGTGAAGTTTATTTAGTGTTTGCTTCAATTCTGGCTTAGTTTGGTAGTCTGTAAGTGCTTGTGGGCTATATTTTTTCATGTTTAATCTGGGTGTTTTTGAGAAATGGTTTTCGTGGGAGATGGAAGGGGAGCCATGGAAAACAAGTTCTAGAGGGGAAAAACAGACTTATTTTTTGTTGCTATACATGGAAAAACAGATGCCTGGTATTTATATGATTAGGAATTGTAAATTCATTGGGTAATGCATAAATTTTGCATGAATATTGCATTTGCATCCATGCTTTCATTTCTTCGGAATTCCTTTTTGCAGTTAGTAGAAAACTATCCATTTAGAGAGCGATTCCTTTTTGCTGGTAGAATGCTAAGGTAGTTAGGTATGTTTGATTAAATTTTCATGAACTAAGACCATTGCAGCTCATTTTTATTAATCTACTAGATGTTTCTAAAATTTGGAAATAAACAGTTAATGGAGGTTTTGTATGGTGATTGCCTTTTGAAATGATTAAGAGTAGTCAGAAGAACGCTTGTGTTGGGGATGGTGGGGGGCAAAAAAGATGTGCTTTATTTTTATTTTTTTTCCCTTGGATTTTAGGCCTCTAGTTTGAAATCGATGGAAATTTGCTCTCATGTGTATGTTGGCCATTGTTGAATATATGGACGACATGTATACTTACTAGCTATCTCACACTTATGTGCATATATATATTATTTTATTTTTAGATATATACGTGATATGTGATAGATAACAAAATATCCCATGTACACCCTCCTTTTGTAAGCTTATAAGTCAGTCTTAAAATATAAGAAAAAGCTAATTCTTATCCAAGGCAATCTATTACTTGCTTAGATTTACCATGGCCCAGTAATATTTGGTTGCCTCCTCCAAATGAGAAAGATAAAGATTATAACATTTGCCAAACTTTCAGTTAGCATTTCCCAAATGAAGGGTGCTATACCACAAAGTAAAGCAATATGGGACTCTGAGACTGTAGATCGTTTTTGTGATTTGTGCATCAAAGAGGCAGAAGATGGACACCATCTCTCAAATGGATTTTCTAATCTTAAGTGCATTCAATGAGTTTAAAGTTAGATGTTCTTCATGTCATTAGATGTTAATCATGTCATTCTCTTACACAAACTGATTTGTTTATGTGCATGTAACTGAAGGCCTATATCAAACAAGAATAAGAAAATCTTTTAGACCTTGTGGATCCTAGTCTTGGTTCAAACTACTCCAAAAAAGAGGCTCTAATAATGCTTAACCTGGCGCTCTTGTGTACCAACCAGTCTCCCAGTCTTAGAATAACCATGTCCTCCGTGGTCAGTATGCTCGAAGGCAAAATCCTGGTCCAAGCACCAGTAGTCGATTGCAGCAAGGATGACCAGAATGCAACGTTCAAGGCCTTTGAGATGCTGGCACTAGACAGCCAAACTGATTTCTCTTTGTACTCCAACACAAGTCAACAATTAGGCAATTCTACAGGTGGGCCGTGGGTGGATTCCTCTATTTCTCTCCAAAGTAAGGATGATCATCTGGACACCTCCTCATCAAGAAAGCTTCTTTAGAATCTTTGGTGATTTGAATTTAGAGGGAAAATACTTGGAAAATGAAAGTTCTAATCGGTTTTGTCTACAATATTCCTCAGTAAAGTTGTTCTATATTATTGTGACAACAGTTTATCGTATTTCAATAAACTTAAGAGAAAATTTACTCTGTTGCTCGCCTGTTCTTTTACTCTCTTTTGGTGAAAACAAACTTGAGAGAAATTCTCTTCTGCACTGCTCATCTCTTCGAAGTTTTATTGAACGGATTTTTGGTGTTTGGAAGAAAAAATGGAAAATGTTGGGAGACATACTTAATTATTCATTTACAAAGCAAGTCAAGTTTTACTATTACTAGAAATAGATGAAGTACGAGATCAAATGAATGAACACGACTTAATTCTTTTCATGCCTCTATCAGTTTTTAAACATGGAATTTACATTTTTGTTCAACAAATTGATTACTCATTAATGCTCTTTTTAGTTGTAATTATATTGTGAATGAAGAAATGAAAAAAAAAGAAAATTAATTATCATAAATTTATTGTTAAAAAATTCAAAATCATAACATTATGTGTTTTTAAAGTTAAACAAGTATTTTTAAATACCAAAAATAATTATATATATTTAAGTTTCATATCATGTCTATTTTGGTCATTTTACATACCCACAGCAATTCCATCTCAAAATTTACTAAACGCTATTATACTGATTTTGGAATCAGCACAGCTACTATAATTACAGTTTACCAAACACTCAGCTGCTTCTTGGAACAGCTGCTTCTTCCTTCAACACAGCTAAAAGCACTTTTTTTAAAATCCACAGTACTACCAAACTAAGCCAATATCTAACAACTGTACCATACACTTTGGTGTGTAGTGGATTACAGTTAGTCGCTTTTATTATTTTTTTTATAAAAAAGGTTGAGAAATTTAGTTAGGATTTGTGAGTGTATAATACGTGTATAAAATTGTTTGTTTTTTTTAATTATATGTTTTTTAAGATAAAATAATATTGACATTAGTTTAAACTAGTTTTTTTGCCCGCGTGTTGCTGCGGGAAAGATTGTTATATTATAGAGAAAATCATGAGTTTTTACATTACAGTATCAATTTATATGTACATACATATACATATATATATATATATATATATATATATATTTGTTTAAAGATCTACTAAAAAGGTCTAATAAAAAGGTTTGTACATTGTATTACATTGTTTACTTTTCTTTTTTTGATGGTTCTTTAGAGCTGTAGCTGCAGAATAAATTTTTTTGAAAATATTAGTATAATTATTAGGAAAATTAAAATAAAGAATTTAGAAATAGTGATATTACTTGATTTTTGGTCGTTTTCTAGATGGCTCTGTCATCTGTTTGTCTTCTCAATTGCTTGGATACTTTTGATGACTTTAATAACATATGTTATTCAGTAAATAAAAAGTATTATAAATATGTTGATATATTAATAATAATTTTGATGTACTAATATGTTGGTTTATTTTAGGCAACAAGGAAATTACCAATATTATATATATTGCCATGTTCTATTTTTTGACAAATGATGTCTGAATCTTGTGCCCTTATCGATCCTTGTATTGCTTTATGTTGTAGATAGGAAAGATTAAAAAGTTAATTATATTACAATGTTCAGTACTGTATATGTAACACCCTGAAGAATTAATTAAGATTAATTAAAGTAAGGGAGAAAGAGGAAAATAGGCCAATATTTGAGATGAATTAAAATTAATAGGTCAATAGTTTACATAAGTTAATAAATAGGCTAAATTACTGTTTTTCTCCATAACTTGTCTGGTTATAAACCATAACTTGACAAGTTATTATCCATAATTCACGATTTTTGTCCATAACTTGTCTGGCTATGAACCATAACTTGACAAGTTTGTCCATAACTTATCTGGTTATGAACCATAACTTGACAAGTTATGGCCTATTAATTTCTATAACTAAAAATTGGCCTATATATTTTCTTAAACTTTTCATATTGGCCTATTTTCTACTATTTCTCTTAAAGTAATTGAGATTATTAGTGTGTCTAATCTGAATTATTAATTGAGTATTAATTAATAAATGTTTCTGACACGTGTGAATTTAAATAGTTCCAAGGTATTTAAATTATTCTCAGTAATTTATTTTAACTCAGAAGTGTGTATGGGCGTATTTCTGAACTGTTGTTTTAAAATATTGTACACATGTCCTTTTCTTTCCTTTTTCTTTTCTTTTCTTTTTCCTTTTCCTTTCCTTTTTCCTTTTTCCTTTCTTTTTCCCTTCCTTTCCCGTGCGTCTCTCTTCCTCACTCTCTCTCACCCTCACGTGCTCTCTCTCACTCACTCACTCTCTCATTTTTGTCCCAAATTAAACGGATCTTGAACCAAGGAAAGATTTAAAGAAGTTTTCAACATCAAGAGAAGGATTCGAGGTAAGATTACTGAAAGAACTTCTCTTGAATCTCAAGTTTTTGAATTTCAAAACTTACTTTTGGTACAAACCGGATTTCGATAGTGTTTTAGTAAAACTAGAGTAGAAATTGGAGATCTTGGGTTCTTTGGACTTGTTTTAGGACCTAGAACCTAGATATAGTAGTTTTCCTTTGAAATATCTCGATTTGGGGCTGGATTTGCAGGTTTTGGACTGATTTCTGTGAGCTTCTCTCGCGCAGCTGATTCTACCGATCGACCTGTGCGGTCGACCGGATCACATGGAAACCGGTTGACCTATGCGGTCAACCGGACTGTAGGCTGACCGGTCGACCGGTCCGGTCGACCGGTGTGTACACTACCGGTTGACCGGTAGTGTTGCACTGCTCTGTCACCGGTCGACCAGTTGACACGGGGTTTGACCCTGTTTGGCCTGAAATTGCTGTTTTGACCCCTGTTTTCTGGGAGAACCCAAATTAGCTTCATTTGGGGACTTGAGATAAATGGATTAGCATTGTTAATCATTGATTTGAGATTTGAAAACCCTTGGAATGATATTTTGAACATGGAAATGGATTAGGGCACACTAATTGAAAATCTTAGTACACAATTAAGATTTGGATCGCTTTAGGAATGAGAATTGATCCTAAAGTGTTGTCTTGCATCAGTGATCACTGAGGATTCAGACTGAAGGGGCTTGAGGAAGTGGAAGCTGGAAAAGGCAACGCTAGTCCCATGTTTGATCGTGCGAGGTAGGATTTCTATCCCTTTTCCTTGTGAGCCTGTTTTCAAAAAGGATTTCGGCCTTGAAAATGTTTTAAAGAAAGAGATTGGTTTGCGAAAGGAAAACGTTTTGAAAACCATGGCTTGTTTAGTTTATGGAGATCCATGGCTTGTCCTGTCCATGGAATCCATAGCTTGTTTAGTCATGGACCCTCATGGCTTGCCCAGTCATAAGGCCCGCGGCTTGAGTAGTTCGTGGGGTCATAAAAATGATTTCAGAAAAGTTAATGAATGATTTCTTAAGCAAATAGATCTTGTGAACTAGTAATAGAGTCTATTGTTGTAAGCCTAGATAGGATGCGGAGAGTGCATCCTCGGGTGCAGAACCCGAAACTCGGTCCGGGTAGGCGAGGCACTTGGTTAGGTAAGTAATTTGTACTAATTACTTGCTGAAGCCTGTAATATGGAGATTTTACATTTATTTCCTTTGAGAAAAAGGATGTGAGGTTCCGGCTGTCTGTTGGAACTGAATGTCTATTTATTTACGTACCTATTTATTTATTTACTTGCACTTTATCTATTTAATTATTTTACATCCTTGCAAATTATATCCTACTGGGCCTTTCACTCACGTTTTATGTTTCAAATGTATTAGACCCCTCCCAGGAGACTATAGGAGCGGTGCGGGATAGCAGAAGATTGCTACTGTTGGATCAAGAGAGGATTGAGTTCATCCTCTTGAATAAATGTAAGGAATTTGAGAATTCTGTAAACTTATGTAATATTTAGATTTACTAGACTGTTGTTAATGTCTGTTGTAATGATTATTTACATGAGCATGTATGTACGATACTGTATGTCCTGTAGGGTGGAGCCCTGTGTGTCAGAGGCTCCAGAATTCTGTAATTTATTTATATTTTAATGCAGTTAAGTGTGGGGCCCGGTTGGAAATCTGCTTTATTAATCTCAAATCGAGTTCCACGTCGCCCACCCCGTTTGGGGGGCGTGACAAAAGTGGTATCAGAGCCCTAGGTTAAGAAACCCCAGGATTGTACATACATGTGTGACATCTGTTATCCACTGAACGGTCTAGTTTTATTTCAGTTAAAGGAAATGGTGCCTCGCTGTAGGCCCGTTAATCAACCGGCACAACAGAATTAGGGATTTCTGAATGCCATGTATGTTGCCTTTCAAGACATGGCCACAAAAGCTCAAAACGAGCGGCCAGTTGAGGATATGAAGCAAGGTTACTTCCGGGAATTTCGGCGTGCGCCTATCCCCTCGTTTAATAGTAAGGGAGAACCCTAGGAGGCAAAGTTCTGGTTAGACTCCATAGCCAAGCATTTGAGTACTATGGGAGTTCCAGATGAATACTGTGTGGAATTTGCAGTATACAAGATGGATGGCTTAGCGAATACTTGGTGGAAACAGGTCAAGAGAAGAATAGATGTTGTACGACTGACCTGGGAGCAGTTTGAGACACTGTTCAATGAACAATATTTCCCTCAAAGTTATAGGGAGGAAAAAGCGCTGGAATTCATGTCTCTGCTGCAAGGTGACATGTCTGTAAAGGAGTATGAGGCCAAGTTTAATGACCTGTCTCGGTTTACGCCATCTTTGGTGGAATCTGAACACCTTAGATGCCTTAAGTTTGATAAGGGCCTCAAGAACTCTGTGAGGAGACCATTGGTGGCTTTGAGAATCCAGAATTTTTGAGATTTGGTGGATGCTGCTACTAGGGTAGAGCAGGATAACATAGCTTATCACTAGAGTAAAGAACAAGCGGGAAGAGTTTTAGTTTTTGGTGGACCATCTGTTTCCAGCGTGCCACAGCGGAGTGGTAGAAGGAACTGCAACTAGGGATAGCCTGGTGGGGGAGTGATTAGCGGTGGCAGTAGTTCGTCAGGAAGTGACAGAGGTGCTCCATACGGGCCTAGGTGTCACCATTGTGGGCAGGTGGGTCATATTAGGAGGAATTGTCCTAATCGACTGCCGGCTCAACAAGCCCAAAGTGACGCTTCCTACAGTCAAGAAGGGCCACCACCGTACATGCCATCATATCAGCCACAACACATGTCATATCCTCCTGTGCCGACTTATCAACCACCTCTGTTTACACAATTCCGGCCTCAAGCGCCGAGACTGGTACAACCACCTCCGCCACAACAGTATAGGCCTCTGACCCAACGGCCTAATGTTGGTGACAGAGGGAAAGGGAAAGTACAGGGACAAGCTTATGCCCTAGCGGGAGGCAGTTCTGGAGGTCAGACCAGCAACGCGATGGTTGAGGGTATGATTCTAATCTCTCATTCTTTCGCTCACGTGTTGTTTGTGCCACACACTCATTCATATCAAGTTATTTTGTACGGACTTTGAAATTGAAATCTGAGAATTTAGAAGTCCCGATGACTTTGAACTCCCCACTGGGATGTGTGGAGGTAATGAGTGTGTGTAAATCGTGTGAAATCACGATTGGCGATGATCGATTGAGAGCAGATTTAATTATCCTTCCGATGAGCCTGTTTGACGTGGTACTCGGAATGGATTGGCTGTCAAGGTACGGTGCGATTGTTGATTGCTACCGTAGAAAAGTAACTTTGGTGATGAATTCTGAAACAGTGATTTCTTATCAGGCGGATATGAATCCAGCCCTAGGAGAACGACTATTGAAGTACAGTGTTGGGGGACGAAGGAATCTAGCATGTTTTTCTTCTCTTCTTGCTCTAGAAGGTGAACCCGAGATAACTGGAGATAGTGCAGGAATCCCTGTAGTGGATGAGTTTGCAGATATATTTCCTGATGAGCTACCTGGTTTACCGCTAGATCAGGAGATTGAATTCTGTATTGATTTGGTTTCGGGAACGGCACCTATTTCCATTCCTCCATATCGGATGGCTCCGGCAGAAATGAAAGAGTTGAGAACGCAGCTTGAGGAGCTGGCAGAAAAGGGATATATCTGGAATAGTACTTCCCCTGGGGTGCACTGGTGCTATTTGTGAAGAAGCACGACGGATCTCTTCGATTGTGCATTGACTACCATCAATTGAATAGGGTAACTGTGAAGAACAAATACCCACTGCCGAAGATCGATGAGTTATTCGATCAGTTGGGTGGATCACAGTTCTACTCTAAGATTGACTTGAGATCTGGGTACCATCAGCTAAAAATCAAGGAGGAAGACATTCCGAAGACTGCTTTCAGAACTCGATATGGACACTTCGAGTTTCTTGTAATGCCTTTTGGGTTGACGAATGCCCTGACTGCATTCATGGATCTAATGAGCCGTGTCTTCCGGCTGTACTTGGATCGGTTCGTGATTATCTTCATTGACGACATACTGGTTTACTCGAAGACTTGGGAAGAACATGAGCAGCACTTGAGAATTGTTCTTCAGACTCTTCGAGAACACCAGTTGTATGCTAAGAAGGAGAAGTGTGACTTCTGGCTAACAGAAGTGAAGTTCCTTGGGCACGTAATTTCAGGACAAGGAATCTCTGTCGATCCTTCTAAGATCGAGACTGTGCTACAGTGGGAAAGGCTGAAGAATGTAGCAGAGATTCACTGTTTCCTCAGACTTCCAAGGTACTATCGGCGTTTTGTGAAAGACTTCTCGAGTATTGCTACACCGCTGACTCGGTTGACCAAGAAAGAAGTCCGATTCCAGTGGGACGCTGAGTGTGAAAATGCTTTTCAGGAATTGAAGGTCAGACTGACAAGTGCACCAGTCTTGACTATTCCTGATAGTGAAGAACCATATGAGGTGTATTATGACACCTCGGGAAGTGGGCTTGGCTGTGTCTTAATGCAAGACGGACGCGTGGTAGCGTACGCATCTCGTCAATTAAGACCACATGAACAAAATTATCCCACTCATGATTTGGAACTGGCAGCGGTAATATTTGCTCTGAAGATATGGAGGTGTTATCTCTATGGAGCAAAGTTTCAGGTCTTTTCTGACCATAAAAGTCTGAAGTACTTGTTTACTTAGAAAGACTTGAATCTTAGACAAAGGAGATGGGTGGAGTATATGGAGGATTATGACTTCACTCTGCAATATCATCCTGGAAAAGCTAATGTGGTGGCTGATGCCCTTAGTAGGAAGATGACAGGGACTCTGGCGTCCGTAGCTTTAGAAGATTGGAAAATGACTGAAGTGGTGAGTAAGTACGATCTTCAGTTCTACGAAGATCATAACCAGACTATGGTGTATAATCTGGTATCTACACCAGATATGGTGCAACAGGTTAAGCAGAATCAATGACAGGATCCACACCTCTAAGGAATTTGGATTCAGATCCAGAATGGAGAGCAATTCGAGGATTGGAGAATCCGAGAGGATGGAGCCTTATATTTTCACAACCGCCTTGCTGTTCCTAAGGCAAGTGAGGTAAAGAAGACAATTCTGCAAGAGGCACATAAATCGAGGTATGCTATTCATCCGGGAAGTACAAAGATGTACCAGGACCTGAGAAGACAGTACTGGTGGAGAGGCATGAAAAGAGACATTCGTGAGTATGTCTCGGAATGTGTGACTTGCCTCCGGATTAAAGTTAAGCATCGGAAGCCAGCGGGAGAGTTACAACCTCTTCCTGTCCCAGGATGGAAATGGGAGCATATCACTATGGATTTTCTGATGGGGCTACCGAGAACCGAGCTGAAGCACGACGCCATCTGGGTGGTGGTGGATAGGTTGACGAAGTCTGCGCACTTCATACCATTCGGTGCGACGTATTCTCGAAAGATTCTGTCAGAATTGTACCTGGAGCAAATCGTGAGGCTAGACGGGGTGCCATTGTCTATCACGTCAGATCGTGACACGCGTTTTAATGTAAGGTATTGGAGGAGTTTTCAGGAAGCCATGGGAACAAACTTGAATTTCAGCACAACATTCCATCCTCAGACTGATGGGCAGTCTGAAAGGGTAATTCAGATTCTGGAGGATATGCTTCGTGCTTGTATTCTGGAATTTGGTGGGAACTGGAAGAAATACCTGCACTTAGCCGAGTTTGCTTATAACAACAACTATCAGGCAAGTATTGGAATGACACCGTTGGTCGTCCTTGTAGGTTACCTATGTGTTGGTTGGAACCAGAGGATCGACTGAGCACTGGACCGGAAGTCATTCAAGAGAATAATAAGAAGATAGTTGTGATTCGGGAACGACTGTTGACAGCTCAAAGTCGTCAGAAGAGTTATGCTGACAGAAGGCGTAGGCCTTTGGAATTTCAAGAAGGCGACCTTGTCTTGCTGAAAGTTTCCCCATGCAAGGGAGTTGTTCAGTTTAGTGTGAAAGGGAAACTTGCACCAAGGTATGTGGGACCATTCCCGACCGTGCAACGCATCGGAGTGGTGGCTTATCGGTTGGCCTTACCACCTGGATTATCTCACGTGCATGACGTGTTTCAAGTCTCTATGCTTCGGAAATGTCAACCTGAGCCGGAAGCTGTAGTGCAGTGGTTTGACGTTCTGATACAGTATGACGCGTCGTACGAGGAGGCGCCAGTTCAGATTCTTGACCGGAAGATAAAGAGTCTGCGTCATCGTGAGATTCCTCTAGTAAAAGTAGTATGGCAGCACCATGGAGTTGATGAAGCAACATGGGAGCTTGAAACGACGATGCGGGAGCTGTATCCGCATCTATTCACACTTTGAGGTAGGCTTTAATTTCGGGGACGAAATTGCCTAAGGGAGGTGGAGCTGTAACACCCTGAAGAATTAATTGAGATTAATTAAAGTAATTGAGATTATTAGTGTGCCTAATCTGAATTATTAATTGAGTATTAATTAATAAATGTTTCTGACACGTGTGAGTTTAAATAGTTCCAAGGTATTTAAATTATTCTCAGTAATTTATTTTAACCCAGAAGTGTGTATGAGCACATTTCTGGACTGTTGTTTTAAAATATTGTACACATGTCCTTTTCTTTCCTTTTCCTTTTCTTTTCTTTTTCTTTTTCCTTTCCTTTTTCCTTTTTCCTTTCTTTTTCCCTTCCTTTCCTGCGCGTCTCTCTTCCTCACTCTCTCTCACCCTCTCGTGCTCTCTCTCTCACACTCTCTCTCTCATTTTTGTCCCAAATCAAACGGATCTTGAACCAAGAAAAGATTTAAAGAAGTTTTCAACGTCAAGAGAAGGATTCAAGGTAAGATTACTGAAAGAACCTCTCTTGAATCTCAAGTTTTTGAATTTCAAAACTTACTTTTGGTACAAACTGGATTTCGATGGTTTTCGAGTAAAACTAGAGTATAAATTGGAGATCTTGGGTTCTTTGGACTTGTTTAAGGACCTAGAACCCATATCTAGTGGTTTTCCTTTGAAATATCTCGATTTAGGACTGGATTTGCAGGTTTTGGACTGATTTCTATGAGCTTCTCTCGCGCAGCTGATTCCACCGGTCGACCTGTGCGGTCGACCGGATCACATGGAAACCGGTTGACCTATGCGGTTGACCGGACTGTAGGCTGACCGATCGACCGATCCGGTCGACCGGTGTGCACACTACCGGTTGACCGGTAGTGTTGCACTGCTCTGTCACCGGTCGACCGGTTGACACGGGGTTTGACCCTGTTTGGCCTGAAATTGCTGTTTTGACCCCTGTTTTCGGGGAGAACCCAAATTAGCTTTATTTGGGGACTTGAGATAAATGTATTAGCATTGTTAATCCTTGATTTGAGATTTGAAAACCTTTGGAATGATATTTTAAAACATGGAAATGGATTAGGGCACACTAATTGAAAATCTTGGTACACAATTGAGATTTGGATCGCTTTAGGAATGAGAATTGATCCTAAAGTGTTGTCTTGCATCAATGATCGTTGAGGATTCAGACTGAAGGGGCTTGAGGAAGCGGAAGTCGGAAAAGGCAACGCTAGTCCCAGGTTTGATCGTGCGAGGTAGGATTTCTATCCCTTTTCCTTGTGAGCCTGTTTTCAAAAAGGATTTCGGCCTTGAAAATATTTTAAAGAAAGGGATTGGTTTGCGAAAGGAAAACGTTTTGAAAACTATGGCTTGTTTAGTTTATGGAGATCTATGGCTTGTCCTGTCCATGGAATCCATAGTTTGTTTAGTCATGGAACCTCATGGCTTGTCCAGTCATGGGGCCCGCGGCTTGAGTAGTTCGTGGGGTCATAAAAATGATTTCAGAAAAGTTAATGAATGATTTCTTAAGCAAAGAGATCTTGTGAACTGGTAATAGAGTCTATTACTGTAAGCCTAGATAGGATGCGGAGAGTGCATCCTCGGGGGCAGAACCCGAAACTCGGTCCGAGTAGGCGAGGCACTTGGTTAGGTAAGTAATTTGTACTAATTACTTGCTGAAGCCTGTAATATGGAGATTTTACATTTATTTCCTTTGAGAAAAAGGATGTGAGGTTCCGGCTGTCTGTTGGAACTGAATGTCTATTTATTTATGTACCTATTTATTCATTTACTTGCACTTTATCTATTTAATTATTTTACATCCTTGCAAATTATATCCTACTGGGCCTTTTGCTCACGTTTTATGTTTCAAATGTATTAAAGCCCTCCAAGGAGACTCTAAGAGCGGTGTGGGGTAGCGGGAGATTGCTATTGTTGGATCAAGAGACGATTGAGTTCATCATCTTGAATAAATGTACGGAATTTGAGAATTCTGTAAACTTATGTAATATTTGGATTTACTAGACTGTGGTTGATGTCTGTTGTAATGATTATTTACATGAGCATGTATGTATGATACTGTATGTCCTGTGGGGTGGAGCCCTGTGTGTCAGAGGCTCTGAAATTCTGTAATTTATTTATATTTTAATGCAGTTAAGTGTGGGGCCCGATTGGGAATCTGCTTTATTAATCCCAAATCGAGTTCCACGTCACCCACCCCGTTTGGGGGGCGTGACAGTATCAAATAGTATGTAATTTAGTAATTATACAAGTTGTTACTTCTTTGTCAATTAAGATGCAATCAAGATTTATTAAATGTCTTGTAGTGAGGTTGTTGTTCGTTCATAATCTGGAGATTATTACTATGATAGTGATGTACACTTTATTTGGTCTTAGTGCACAAATAGGTATAGTCATTTTTCTTAATTGTCAAAAGTAATGAATAAATGTTTAGTATATGAATAAATTATTTT
The DNA here is from genome assembly GCF_000414095.1 of Morus notabilis. Lineage (NCBI taxonomy): Eukaryota > Viridiplantae > Streptophyta > Magnoliopsida > Rosales > Moraceae > Morus > Morus notabilis. The sequence continues at coordinate 144,211 of NW_010366382.1, read as the reverse complement.
ATTTTAACGGTATGTGAATTATAGTGAAAGAGGTGTATTAATACTGTAAAGAATTTGGTATTATACATATTTCTATCTTATGATCTATATTCTTGTGTAATATTTTGTACAATTTCTTTGTAGACTACATTTTTAATGTGATTTGGATATTTATTGATCGAATTGTGTATTAGTATATGTAATCCTTTTGGGGCTGTTGCTCTTGATAAAGCAACATATGGTTGGCCATGGGTAAAAATTTTGTTATCCAAGTATAATCCTACTTTATTTAACGATTGTCCTTGGCTTTTGTTTATTGTCATTGCATAACAAATTTTTACAAAAAATTGTCGTCTTTTTAATGTAAATGGTCATTTAGATTCATGTACATTCATTTCTATTCTTGGAATATAAACTTTTTCATTAATATTGTTTGAGTTTATTATTTGTCCTTCTATAATTTTATTTGTTAGTTGTGTTATAATAAGTCTTGTTCCATTGCATAATCCAATGGATTGATTTAGATTTCTTAATAACATGATTGGCGTTCCAACTTTAAGATTTAATTCATGTGGTGATATACCGTTGAAATTTAAGGTGTGTAAAAATTCTTCAGGATATAAAAGATTAAGTTCATCTATGTTTTCTGATGATGACATAATTGTGTCATAATTATAGTAAGTTTTTAATTCAGTTGGTACCAAGGATAGCATATGATTATTAATATCGTCAACTGTCTTATTTTTGGGCGTTACTATTGCACGTTGTTTCAAATATTCAATATCATTAAAGTAATAATTAAAGTTATCATAGATTAATGATGAAATTTTTTCAATTTGATCTGATTCATAATGTACTATATATTTTTTTGGTATTTTTATCCAAGTAGCATCTTCATTTTCTAGGTCTTTTATTCCTTTAGCAGTGCCATTTCCTATGTCTAATATCTAATTTGAAAATTTTGTGATTTCTTTTTTTTTTCTGCTTCAGTAATGTTATAGTGTTTTAAGCGCATATTTTCTGTTAATATTAGTACTCTGAAATATGGCCATAGATAAGAATTATTTATTGTTGCATCAATTATGGTTTCTTTTGTTCCGGTAGGAATTACTGGCAAAATTTGTCTAAAATCGCCGCCTAGTACAATAGTCATGCCACTAATGGTTGTTCAAAATTATTCTTCAAATCTTGAAGTGTTTTGTCTAATGCCTCAAAGCAATATTTGTTAGTTATTGGTGCTTCATCCCATAGTATAAGTGATGTTTTTTCAATTAATTTTGCTAATTGAGTTCCTTTTTTGATGTGATAGGTGGAAAATTTATCTATTGATAATGGTATTCGGAATCTGGAATGGGCGGTTCTTCCCTTAAGTAATAATAGCGATGCTATTCCAGAAGATGCAACAGCAAGAATTATTTCATTATTTGATCTAATCTTTGTGATGATTGCATTCCATAGATATGTTTTTCCAGTTCTACCATGACCATAGATGAAAAAGATATTGTCTTTTTTATGATTGATTTCTTCGTAAATAAATCTTTGTTCATTATTCAAGTTTTGTACTAATACAGTATTTTGATGTTTTAATTCATTTGTGTCATAATTTAGTTCTTCTCGTAGTAGTTTATTATTTAAATCTTCTATTAATGATCCAGTCGGAAGTGGTAAATTGAAATGTGTTAAAGTTGATGAATTTATATTTAATGATTTTTCTAATTCATATAGTATAAAATTGTATAATTCAATTTTGGGTATTTGAAAATTTGGATTATTGAATAAGGTTTTAATTTTATGCATGATATCATCTGTCATAAGTTTCCAATGTTTTTCAAATAATTTGATCGGATTATTTACATTACAAAATAGTAAAATTGTGACAAATAGTTGTTGTAATTGGATTGATGTTGACGAAAATGCAGCTTCTGATATTGATTCATCACATTCTCTATCATTTCCTAATAAGCCCAGTGCATAGCAGGGGGCTTGGTTTGTGAGATATATAATATTGTCAACTATTCAAAGTTCTTCATAATTTGTTATTGCTTTTCGATGATTCAGTAATAGTTTTAAATAGTATAATTCTCCAGTATTTGGATGTATATAAAAGGTTCGTCCAATTGTATGTCCTGCTTGTCTTGGGGACCAATATTTGTATTTATTATTCGAAACATATTTACTTGGAAATTCAATATAAGTTAATTCTCTAGCATTGATATCATGTTTATTAGTTTCCATCAATTCAGTAAGAGTTGTTTTATGAATACCAGGTGTCTTATTATGTTATTGAGGTGTTGATTTGAATGAAATGTTATATTTTGCGATTTTGGTAAATGTATTGATAATTGTTGAATAGCAGGATTTCTATGATGTATAGGATATTCATATAAACGCCACATTGCTTCATATGGCGTTATATATATGCAATTAATATAATTTTTTATTTCATCGACTTCTTGATAAATAATTTGTCTAGATTTTTCTGTACATATGTTGTCTTCTATAACAGCTCTTATTCTATCCGAAACTTTTGTTAAATATTTAAATAAATATTTTATAAGCATAGATTGTGTACAAATTTCTACATTGATGTGAGCATGAAATTTCATGCACAGGTCTTTATTTTAGGAAACTACGTATCTATTATCTAATTTTATGCCTTCTTTTTGTACATAAAAAACTGTATTTCTTCGTTTATAAGCTACAATTCCATTCTCTTGGATAATTGTTTCATTTCTTAATTGTCTTGGGAACTTTTTTAAGCATTGTGAATTTTTCATGCATGGAGCATTTGTTTTAGCCATACCACATGGTCCATGAATCATAAATTCAGCAACAACATTATGCTCTAATAAATTCTTTTCTGAATCTGGTATTTCTACAGAGATATATTTATCTATTTGTGATGGCTCACGCAATTTTTGATTAGGCTGTAGCCAAAACAGGAAGTGAGAATGTGGCAACCCCTGTTTTTAAAATTCAACAACATATAGATCTACAAAATGAACAGGGAAAAATAAGAGAAAATTGGTAAAATTTTGATTAAATGGGAAAAAAAGAAAACGATCAATAATTTCTATTTTTATTCATAAAATTCAGAAAATTTTAAAAAAGTTTACTAACCTGCTATGATTGTGCCAAAGATTTTCTCATTTTTGATAACTGATAAAAAGTGGTCTAATTTCATTTTAAAAATTATTGTAATGATATCTGGCCTGTCTTTAGGTTTTTGTCCAGGTATTTTTGCTAAGGCTCTAGTTTCAGGCCATTTTGGATTACATGTAAATGTTATAAATAAATCAGAATTTCCATAGAATCTACAAATTGCCATTGCATCTTGATAGTTTTGAATCATATATCTTGGACTTCCAGTGTGACTGGAAGGAAGAATAATTCTTTTTCCTATTGCTTGTGCATTTGTATCTCCTTTAGTTATAGCATCATGAATTCCTTGATAAATTTCAGATCTCAAATTTTTTTAATTTTTTCTAATATAGTCTAGACAATCTTCTTCTATAGAGGCATATGTATCAACTATATATTGTTGGAATAGTCTCCCTCCTCTAAAAAGAGTATTACATTGAAATTTGCATTCTTGCAGTTGATAGAAATAAAATTCTCGCATAGAAATTCTCTTTCTTGTAGATTTATTATTTGTGTTATGTGTAATTATTTTCAGATATGTTCTAAAACTGTCTTCGCCATAGGGAAATAGTAGAGGGTATTGTAAGGCCATATGAGATGGATGTAATTTAGTAATTCTTTGTAAAGTATCTGTTCTATCTTGAATTATTATATCTCTTCCTTGTTCATATTCACCGATATCGCCGACTATTAGACCACCTATATCATTCGAGGTTGGCAATTCATATTGGTTACTATCGGTATTTCTTCGGCTTATAAGTCTCAATTTCATGGATGGTATATCATATTCTTTATATCTATCTTTTATCATTCGAAACATTTTGACTAATACGTTTGTATTATCTAGCATTTTAATAAGACTTTCAATTATTAATCTGCTGAAATTCTGTGATTGATCATTGAATGAGAATGATGATAATCGATTTTCAATTTCATTTTCTGTACCATATATATAAAGTTGTGCAAATCTTAGACGATTATTATTAACTGGTAATAGAGATCCAAAAAGATGATATACTTGTCCACTTATTTTGAAAATATATGGACCATCGGAATTTATTGTATTTGTTTCTATGTTTGCTCTGATGGATGTAAATGCAAACATATAATTATATGTTCGTATATTTCTTTGAAAATGTCTACTTATTGGACCTCCATGATAATTAAGTAATTCATCTAATACAACAGGTGTTTGTCTAAGTAAAGACAATTTTACTTTGCCATTTATGCAACAAAGATTAAATATAGGAGGATTACTATTTTTTATTTGTTCATTAAACCAGAATAGAGCACCACAATATTGACAGGTGCAAGAACAATCTCCAAGATCAATATACATATTGATAGTACCTATAAAAGAAAATCAAGGAACCAACATATAAGGAGTTAATTTTATTATTATAAAGAGGAGTTTTAATTGCTAAAATATAATAACTACTATAGGTAAGGAAATAAGAAAACTACGTTGTTCATTACAACTGTCAGATGTTGACGAGAGTGACATGATATTATTTGGAGATTGCGAAGAAATCAACATTGCATCAAATCTAGATCGAAAAGTCGTTGATACAGATCCGCTATTTTGATTGATTTGGTTTCGATATTCATTAATCACGTTCTTGGAATCTCGATCCACCTCTAAAATAATACGATGCATATGCTGACTTGATCGTGATCATTTTTTTTCAATCTTTGTTTTATCCATTTGTTCAATACAATATGATATTATTTTGGCTATTAATAAAGGAAGAAAATATTAGTTTGCAGTAAGTAATATAAGTTTATAATTTAAATTTCTATCTTAAGCTAAAAACTATCGAAATTTTATTTGTTTATAAAGAGTTAATTTAATATCTAAAATTTTTATATAAATTCAACTTAACGTTTTTTATTATATTATAAATATAAATTTACATTGTAGGTTACAACGTAAGATTGCTTCAGCAATTATAAAGAAAATATAAAATTATTTGCCTAAGTAATGTAACTGTAACTGATTTTATAATCTATTTAAAGAAACAATTAACTATTATATTAAAGTTAGTACTAAATAATCCAGCACTAATTTTCTAATATTATTCAATCAAAATTTTTTTTTGTACATATCAAAAATGTTGAGTCATAGTGATTGATTAGTAATTAATTGAAGCAATAAATTTATTACATTACATATTTCTTACTGTGATGTAATCTAAATGAAATAATAAAAAAATATATAATAATCACATGTATTTATGATGGCAAAAAACTGAAATTAATAATACTCAATACAATTATATAAAAGACAGATTAATAAGATGAAAAATATACGTAAATCAAATTATATACAAACAAAGAAACAAACATAAAACTTTGTCTAATCAAAGAAACGATTTTTGTTTTATCTAATCAGATCCTATTACGAAAATAGAATTTGGCTTAAATAGTTTAAAAAAAATAGCAAAAGTTCAAGAATAAAGAGTTGTATATTGGAGGAAATAATGAACACCAAAACAAGGGAGGTGATACTGTTGCTGTATTGGAAATCAAATTTGTAAAATGATAAGAGAAATAATATGGTCCACTCTTTCGTTCCTTCATATACCTCCCCACCAATAGATAGAGATAAATAAGAATAACCAAACCACGTCTACAAAATGCCAGTATCATGCAGCTGCTTCAAAGCCAACGTGATGCTCCTTGGTCAGATCAAATTATATACAAACAAAGAAACAAGCATAAAGCTTTGTCTAATTGTGGCTCAGATATTACAATTTTTTTATATATAAAGCTAATCAAAGAAACGATTAGGAAAAATATATTTAAGTTCAAAACGTTTTTTTGTACACAAACAAAAAAATGAACACCAAAACAAGGGAGGTGATACTGTTGCTATATTGGAAATCAAATTTTGTAAAATGATAAGAGAAATAATATGGAAGAATTTAGTAAATAGAAATAGATAAAATTTAAATCAAGTGAAAATGCTCTTAAATTTTCCGGAGGGGAAAAAAAGGAAAACAGAAGAAAAAGAAAAAGAAAAAGAGAAACATTTAAACTATTGTAGTCAAAAGAAAAGAAAAAATTGAAATTCAAATAAGATAGATTTGTTCACAGCAATTTTTGAACACATTAGACGAAATTGAATAGGCCAAAACTGATCATCATCATTGCCACATACTATAGAAGAGGAAGAAGAAGAAAAAGAAAAAACATTTAAATCATTTTGCTCAATATGAGTAAGGGGCATTTCTTGTCAACAAATTTTGGACCGACTACAGAGAGGTCAAGAGATCAAATTTAATTGTAAGTATCATTGTCATATACAAAACCAAGTAAGGGTTAAATATATTAAGCAAAAATGGGTACAAATATATGCGTATGTGATAATGAAGAAAATATGGGCAAGAGTTAGTGAAAGTACTTGTAACAAATATTGCCTGAAATAGTGAATATGAGCCAATGAAACAGAAATCAGGCAGAGCCAGCTTAAAAGAATGAGTAGTAAATATGCCAAGATGAAACGAAAAAGCCAAAAAGCCAAAAGTGTTAGAGCAAGTAAAAAGGGAGAAGAAAGATGATATGAAGACAGTTTCGAGAACCATTTGAATCATTTCCATTACTTGATTTGATTCAAAGGGTTCTACACATCCGGGATTTTTTCAAAGAAGAGGGATAAGAAGGACTCGGCACTGTAATATTAATAAATATGGAAATACGAAAAAAAACAAATTTTAAAAAATTATAATAAAAAACGAAACCAAATCTATAAAAACACTAACAGATATGGAAAAATTAACATTAAAAAATTTCAGAAACACTAATAGATCTGGAAAAATGAAAAACAGGAAAAAAAACTAAGGCAAATCTAAGGAAATTAAAATGAAAAACAAAACTATAAAACAAAACAAACATAAAAGATGAATCCCAGAAGTCTTACAAAAAGGGAAAAAAAGTGAAAAAAACTTCACAAAAATAACCACATGCGGTAACATCCCAAAAACGTCACTAACATATATGGAAAAACGAGGAAAAAAACCCGAATACAAAATAGAAAGAAAAACTAAGCCAAATATATAAAAACACTAACAGATCTAGAAAAAGGGAAAAAATGAAAAAAAAAAAAAAAAAAAACACTAAGAGATATGGAAAAATGAAAAACAGGAAAAAAACAAAGTCAAATCTAAGGAAATATAAATGAAAAACAAAACTACAAAACCAAATGCAGATATCTAATCCCATAAACCTCAGTAACAGATATGGAGAAACAAAAAAAAGCTAAATCTATAAAAACACTAACAGATCTGAAAAAAGAAAGGAGAAAAAAAATGAATAAAAAAACAAGAAAAAACTAAAATAAAAACACTAAGAGAAAATAGTTGCAGAGAGATAAAAGAAACAGAGAATACAAATGTAAAAAATAAGTGAAACCCAGAAATTTTATGAAAAGTAAGAAATAGATAAAAAAAAGGAAAAAAAAAATTTCCACGGAAGAAATGAAGGTAAAAACTTCACGAAAATAAATAACCAGAGGCATGCACAAATGCAAAACATATTTCCACAGAAGAAATGAAGGTAGAAACTTCACGAAAATAAATAACCAGAGGCATGCACAAATGCAAAACATAAGAAACCAAAACGAAAATACAGAGAAAAAATGGAGAGAAAACGAAGACGAAAAGCATATTCAAAATAAAAGGAGCTTAAAACTCTGAAGATCTGAAGAGAAAGATGAGGAAGAAAACTTCACGGAAAGGATGAAAGAGAGAAGAAAAGAAACCCAAAAAATTGTGCAGAAGAAATGAAGCTGGAAGCTTCGAAGAATAGCAAAATACTATTCTGAAATCAAATTACGAAAATATACAAACAAAAAACAAAAACAAATAATCAAGGATAAAACGGTAAATACACAATTTAAGGACAGACGGAATTTTTCCAAATAAGAAAATTACGAAAATACCCAAACAAAAAACAAAACAAAAACAAGCAACCGAGGCTAAAACGGTAAAAACACAAAATTAGGCTACATTCGGGATTTTTTCAAAGAAGAGGGATAAGAAGAACCCGGCACTGTACTTAGAACAGTAACTGGGTGCCTCCTTTAGTAATAGGTATAATAATATAATATAATGTATAATTAATAATATGTATGTATGTTTTAAATTACTCACTGAGAGCACATATCCCCACTAGCTTTTATGTATCTTTTTACATAGTTACAATAGATATAATACAAAAGATGTTTATAAAATATATTTTTAAAAATTACTTAGAACATTTGTTAATATAGTGGGACGATTATAATCACTCAAAAAAAAAAAAAAACTCTATCAAAGTTACATGTGTGAATAAATAGATAAAATTAAAAAAAATGTATGTAGCAAAAGAATTAATTTTGGCTTTTTTCTTAGTCTAGGAACTACATATATTACAACTTCTTATATTTAATATTTTCATCTATTTAGTCACAAAAGAATGCTTTTGGCTTTTTTTAGTTTATGGACTAAAATTAGTACAACTTTTAATACAAGGGTCATTTATAGAGAGAAAATAGTTTATAGATTTTTTATGAGACAAAATTAACAGTTTTCATCTTAAATTTAACAGAATAATTATTTATGAAATTCAAGAGTTTAGAGAATATTTATGAGACAAAATTGACTACATGAACTAATTTTAAAAGATAAAAGTGTCATTCATAGATTTTTTTCTTCTTTTTTGGATTGCTACAGTACCGTAACCCATATTTACGTTGTCAGTAACGTAAATTTACTAAGCCGTTCGAGCAAGGCTCTTGATCGACTTCCCAAAAAAACAAAAATAGATATAACCGCATTCAATAAGACACTTTTCCAATCAGTTAATAATTTAAAAAAAAAAAAAAAGAAAACTCCTAAAAATCTGGTATAGATGAACACATTTATCTAATGGTGAGCTCATTATTTTTGGCCGTCCGATGCATTTCAATGGAGGACAAAATTCGCTATTCATATCGTCGAATGGAGGCCAAGGTATTGTAGTTTTTTCCTTTTTCTCTTTTTTAATGAAACCTTTGAAAAGTTTGTTGTGGCAGCCGGTAGACCAGAAACAAAGTTGCAGTTGAAGTTTGAAGTTTGGTGTCGTTTTTCTTGGTGAAGGACATCTGAAATTAAAGGGGTTGTTTTTGTAACAAAATTCAGACAAAGTTTAAATTTAAGTTACAATTTTATTCAAGTTCACGTTCTTTTAAGTTTTAACTTTATTCAACTTTATTCAACTTTATTTAAATTACAACTTCAGCTCAAGTTATAACTCAAATTTAACTAAAAAATTACACTCAAATTATATTCAAGTTACACTTTAAAAGAACAACTTAAAATAAAATTGTTTTCGCTTCAATCACATGTCGTTCATTCCGCGAAAAAAAAAAAACAAAATCAAAATTTTCTGTCATTTACATTTGTAAACGGGTGCCGCTGTTTTCAAAATCACCCCAATCACCTCAAATCACGAAAACGACATGTCGTTCTGTGTTTTTTAAATTTGGTTTTCAATTGAAACGATTCAACGTAGATCCCAACTCAATTGAATTACCATCTACCGTCACCAATGGCAAAATGCTTTTCTCCGACAATCTACTCAACTAGTCGTTAGTTTTCTTCAGAATCAGAAAATCTCACAAGTACCGAAGGATCAATTAGCATTTCATCATCCACCAAACCAACACTGAAAAAGCCCTAACTTTTACGCGTTTCGTTTCGTGATCAACGTTTCATTTTCCTCGATCTCTACCCATGGACGAACCGGACAAGACCCATTCTCGGCGGCTTCTCGAGTTCCTCCTCCGAAACTCCGACGACGAGCCGTTGGCCAAGAGAGCCCTCGCTGTTCTCCCCAGTCCGCACGACGACCCTCGCCTCAAGAAGACCGTGCTTCTCCGTACAATCGAATACGAGGTTTCGGAGGGTCTGGTCACTGAAACCGCACTCGGAAACCTCGAATTGATCGAGGAATTGGATTCCCGGCGAGGCTCCGCCGCCGCCGCCGCGGGGGACTCCATGAAAGCGGCGTACTGCGCGGTGGCGCTGGATTGCACGGTCAGAGTCCTGGTCGGCAATGGAGGCAAGCCGGGAGGAAAGTTCCTGAACGCCGTGAAGAGAATCTGGAGAGGGAGAGTCGGCCGAATGGAGAAGTCGGCGGCTGCGCGGGAGAGCCGGCTCCTCTCGAGCGATTTGCGGCGGTGCTGGGATGAGGTCGAGGCGGCGATTTGGGACGAGGGCGTGTCTAGGAAGCTGATGAGAATCAACACCAGGATCGACGCTCTGATGCTGCTCGGGGCTTATCTGAAGGAGGCGTGGGCGTCGATGGGCCCGTCGTTCGTGGCTTGGGCAGCTAGGTTGAGCGCCAAACGGAGATTGAGAGAGGATGGTAATGGTGAAGAATCTCGTGGCCGGGGGTTGAGTTTGAACGGTCTGATTGAGTTGAGGGCTGAGTTAAGGGACGAGGTGGGTCTGCGAGAATTGGCGAATGATCGGGTTCGAGAGAACGTTGTTGGTGGTGGTGTTGTTTTGCCTGATTCTGGTAGTTTGATTGTCATTGATGAACCTGAAACCACTGCCAAAGGTACCTTTTTCTCCCCTTTCTCTCTAGTAAAGGTTGCTCATTTATATGAATTTGAATGCGTGCTTTGTTCCATAATGTTTTCTTTACTTTCCCATGTTAGATTGTCTTATTTCTATATGTTTGGAGACTTAATTTTTAATGATTTCTTTTGTTTTTCATGCTACATTGTACTAGTTTTAGAAGCTAATATGTTTGGAGACTTGGTATTTGCTTGATGTTTACTTGCGTGTTATATAAAGTTATGGTGGTGGTATTTCGTTAATATACCTCCCACCATTGCGTGTTATATAAAGTTATGGTGGTGGTATTTCGTTAATATACCTCCTACCATTGTTTAAGGTACCGTGCAGAGAAAGGTTGCTCCTTTGTATGACTTTTTTTGAATGTTTTGGACTTCTCTGTTCGTACTCACTGAAGGGAATGTTGTTTTCTCTCTATTTTTTCTTTTCGTTTTCTTTCTCGTGCTAAATTGTCTTCTTTCTATGGTCAAATTTATTTGTGCGAAGCTAATATTTGCTTGATGCTTTATTTGCATGTTATAACGGATTAGCTGTTGATGATGGTGTTACTTTGCTTGGTTCTCATACTGATTTAGCCATCACGAATGGACCTGCCACCACAGATAAAGGTACCATTTTTCCATTCCCTCAAGAAAAAAGGTTATTCATTGAGGTGAAGGTACCATTTTTTGTTTTTCTTTTCCAAAAAAAAAAAAAAATGAAGAAAAGCTTTTTTCATTACATATTGTCATTTTTCTGTGAACAAAGGAAATTTCTTGAGACTTGATATTTGTTTGGCACCTTGCTTAACAACTAAATTCTGCAATGCGGTTTTGTTCTTTACGTTGATATACAGAAGTTCCAAGAGAAAAAGTGGTGCTTAGAAGCAAGCACGTTGGTTTCCAAAAACGGATTAGAGGACCTGTTAGGATTAGTGACGTTGAGGATTTGGAAACAGATCCATCTCCCCACAGATTCAATAATATCCCAACTCCTGAAGTTAATAAAGCACATGAAGCGCTTAAATCCAGTTCTTTGGAGCTACAAGCAGTCGTGACAGACCCATTTCCGGAGGCAGTACGTGAGGCCGAAACTGTTGTTTCTGACTTGACCACAAAAAATGTGATCCATGAGCATCCCTTGGAAAATCAGAGGAGAACAGAGGTAGATGCAGTCAATCCATCAATTGACACGAGCACTGAGCCTGTGCAATCTAGTGATGTCAATCTTGGGAACCCTTCTTGCAGTTATCAGAATAATGTCCCTCGACACAGCTTGATGGAACGTAATAATACTGCCCACCCGTATGAGGTAATTCTAATTGATTTTTCTCTTTTCTGATTACTTCTGTGACTTCTATGACATAGAGTTTGGGTAATTTATGTGAACCATATTTTACTAACAAACTAATAGGACTAAGCCTTTACTTAAGCAGGTGCTTGTTAGAAAGGGAAGGAGAGGAGAGAATAAGTAGCGTTGTTAGCTGTTAGGCAGTTAGAGAGCTTGTAGTGTGAACGCGGGAGTAGTCGGTTAAAGGGAAATAAGTGTGAATAAAAGGGGGGCAAGGTAGAAATTATCTGAGTCTTGTTGGGAAAGTCTTAGCTCAAAGCTGAGCAGGAGAGGTCTAGCAGTACCTCGAAGCACTGCATATGTAATTCATTCTTCAATTTGATAAAAAACTCATCTTTCTTTCTTCTCAATTCTTCTCATTTCTTGAGAATTGTCTTATTTCTTATCAATTTGGTATCACAGCACAATTATGGGCATCTGTGGAAAAGGAAGTCAGGGCGACGATGGAGAAAGGAATCAGCGAAGTTAGGGCTGAGTTAACCCAGAATCTTACTGAGATTCGTCGACTAATGGAGGAGTAGATGAAGCTCTTCTCTGCGCCGCCACCGGCACCGGAGAAGACGAGAGCTCCGACGACGGGGACTAATGATGGTCGCGAACTGATTCTGACCGGAGTTGCAGAGTTGCAACTGGCGGAAGGCGTTGGGTTGCGTTTGCGGAGTGAAGATCGCACAACGGATCCTAGGGTTCCGTGAAATCCTTGTCGGGAAGTGAGGGAAGATGGGAACCTCGAGTGCGTTGGCAGTAGAGATGCTCCGGCGAGCACTCAAGGGGAAGAATCGGTCCATTCCCATGGTTTTTGGAGAGGCGGGTTTGCGGAGGATGGACTACGCGGTTTTGATGGGGGAACACGGTCCGGCAACAGCGGTGAGGAAGGGCAGCGAGGAGTTGGCATGGGAAGAATACGCGGTTGTGATGGAGGAACACAGCTTGGCAAGAGCGGTGAGGAAGGGCAGCGAGGAGTTGATTGGGGAAGAATGCCCTACGCCGTGGGTCGGATTAGGGAACACAGAGAAAACAGAGGAGCGCGTGAGGAATTGCCGGAGAACGATGATTGGGCAGCTCTATGCCGGCGGTAGGTGGAATGCCCGATTTTTAGAAGAGATGATCCCGATGATTGGGTTTTCCGAACGGAGCAATTTTTCTCCATTAATCGCTGCTCAGAAAGAGAGCAATTGGTAACTTCTGGTATAGCCTTGGAGGGGGAAGCTTTGTCTTGGTTTCAATGGCAAAATGGGCGAAGGCCATTTTACAATTGGGCAGAATTTAAGATGGCCTTGCTGCAGCGTTTTCATTCTTCACATGAAGGCAGTCTTTGTGAGAGATTTTTGGCTATTCGACAAGAAGGATCGGTGGCTGAATACCGCAGAAAATTTGAGGTGTCGGCAGCACCACTTTGGGATGTTCAGGAGGAAATTTTAGAGCGTATCTTTGTTAATGGATTAGAGGCGGAAGTTTGGGCTGAATTACGGCTCTTGAAACTGGTCGGTTTGAATGAGATTATGGAAATAGCTCAACGGATTGAGGAGAAGAACGTGTTGCTCCATCGAGAGGTTGTTGGATCGAAGTTCTCGAGACCACAATATTTAGGAGTGTCGCGGACTGATTTTTCAGCACTTCCTTCGCGGGTGGCATCAGGAATAGAGCATCCACCACGAGTTCCTGCACCATTGGAGACAACGGCACCCCAAAAGAATGATTTCCCATTCCGAAAGCTGTCGGATTCCGAGTTACAAGAGAAATAAGATAAGGAATTGTGTTTCTGATGTGATGAGTAATTTACATTGGGACCTCGATGTAAGAAGAAAGAGCTTCGAATCATGCTTGTTAGTGATGAAGATGCACCCGAAGGGGAGGAAGAAGAAACTTTGCAACCATGGATTGCTTCGGAGGGAGGGCAGCCCGAGCTCATTGAATTGTCCTTGAATTCTGTAGTTGGGCTATCTACACCAAAAACTATGAAGCTTCGTGGAATGATTGCTCAACATGAGGTAATTGTTTTAATTGATTCCGGAGCGACTCACAATTTCATTTCCTTGAGTATTGTTGAGAAATTGTCTATTCCTATTGTCCCTACTGCCGGATTTGGAGTTCAAGTAGGAACAAGAGAATCTGTCCAAGGAAAAGGGCTTTGTAGAGAGGTGGCATTGAGTTTACCGAACTTGACAATTGTGGAAAATTTTTTGCCTTTGGAATTAGGAGGCGTGGATGTGATTTTAGGCATGCAATGGTTGGAAACGTTGGGGGGAATGCATGTGAATTGGAAGTCTCAAGTGATGAAATTTAAGGTGGGAGGTGAAGGGGTTACTTTGCGAGGAGATATGAGCGTTTCGAAAGCCATGGTTTCTCTTAAGGCTATGGTCCGCACCATTAGGCATGAGGGTCATGGTTTTTACTTGGAATTGCACACTTTAAGTGTGGAGGAGGATTCGGCATAGCAACCCCAAGAGCAGGTCCAATTGTTGCTACAGCGGCATTCTGGGGTTTAACATTTGCTAGCGGGATTGCCTCCTCGACGGATGCGAGATCATCGCATTATACTTCAAGAGGGCACCAGTCCTATTAGTGTTCGGCCTTACAAATACCCTCATTTTCAAAAGAATGAGATAGAAAAGTTGGTGCGAGAGATGTTGGCTGCCGGCACTATCCAACCCAGTACTAGCTGGTTTTCTAGCCCCATGCTTCTTGGGAAAAGGAAAGACTGCAGTTGGCGATTTTGTGTCGATTATCGCGCTATTGACGAAGCTACGGCACCCGACAAGTTTCACATACCGGTGATTGAAGAGCTTTTGGATGAATTATGTGGTGCCACCACCTTTACTAAATTGGATTTGAAATCGGGGTATAACCAGATTCGGATGAGCGAGGAGGATGTTCCCATGACGGCTTTTCGTACTCGTGAGGACCATTACAAACTCTTGGTTATGCCGTTCGGGTTGACCAATGCCTCGGCCACGTTTCAGTCTTTGATGAACGAGGTATTAAAGCCTTTTTTGCGGAAATTTGTGCTAGTTTTCCTTTGATGACATTTTGATTTATAGCAAGAATTTTGGTGATCATTTGACACATTTGGATATGGTTTTGCTTGCCTTGGAGGACAATCAATTGTATGTTAATCAAAAGAACTGCACTTTCGCTCGGCGTCAACTAGAGTACTTAGGCCATATCGTATCTCGTGAGGGCGTTTCTGCGAACTCCACTAAGGTTCAGGCGATGTTGGATTGGCGAACTCCTCAAACTATTAAGGAGCTGCGGGGTTTTCTTAGTCGTACAGGTTATTACTGGCGCTTTGTTGCTGGTTATGGCCATCTTGCTTGGCCTGTAACGCAGCAACTAAAGAAGGACAATTTTAATTGGACTGAGATGGCTGAAATTGCTTTTCAAAGGTTGAAGCAAGCGATGACTACGGTGCCCGTTCTAGCCTTGCCGGATTTCTCTCAACCTTTTGTGGTTGAATCGGATGCTTCGGGATTTGGTGTTGGCGCGGTTTTGATGCAACAACAGAGGCCCATAGCTTATTTCAGTCAAGTATTGTCTTCTTGGGCTTGTGCTAAATCCGTCTATGAGCGTGAATTGATGGCGGTAGTCCTCGCTATTCAAAAGTGGCGCCATTATCTCCTTGGGCGGCATTTTATTGTTCGAACTGATCAGAAAAGTCTAAAGTTTTTGTTGGAACAATGGTTGGTTAGTGATGAACATCAGAAATGGTTGTGTAAATTGTTGGATATGATTTTGAGATTCAATACAAACCAGGTTTGGAAAATCTGGTTGCCGATGCGTTGTCTAGACATCACGTTGGTTTGGAGTTGATGCAGCTGGCATCCACGGCCATCTTTCAATTGGGCTGAGATTCGGCAACAAGTCCTCCATGCCCCAAAGCTAGCGCAGATCCGGGAAGCCATACTAGACAAT
>NW_010366382.1:75710-128209 GCF_000414095.1 Morus notabilis | reverse complement strand
GGGGGGCATTCTGGGGTTTTTAAGACTTTTAAACGGTTGGCTTCTGAATTCTTTTGGACCGGCATGAAACAAGATGTAATCACTTTTGTCGCCGCATGTCCAGTTTGTCAACAACACAAGACTTCCACTTTATTTCTGGGAGGTTTGCTGCAGCCTCTTCCACTTCCTACGCGGGTTTGGGATGATTACAATGGATTTCGTGGATGGCTTGCCTAAGTCGGCTGGGTATGACTCCATTTTGGTGATTGTGGATCGCTTGAGTAAGTATGCCCATTTTGTGGGTCTTCGCCATCCTTATTCGGTTAAGTCAGTGGCTGCCCTCTTTGTGAAAGAGGTGGTCTGACTTCATGGCTTTCCTAGAACTATTATTTCCGATCGAGATAAAGTTTTCCTCAGCCATTTTTGGAACGAGCTCTTTAAGCTGCAGGGAACGTCCTTACATCATAGTATGGCTTATCATCCTCAGTCCGATGGTCAAACCGAAGTGGTGAACCGATGCTTGGAGGCTTACTTGCGTTGCTTCGTCTCCGACAAGCCTACACAATGGTTTCCTCACTTAGCTTGGGATGAATATTGGTACAACACAAGCTTCCATGTCTCCGCAGGCATGACTCCTTTCAAGGCACTTTATGGTTGTGATCCTCCCAAATTACTCTGTTTTGAGTTAGGGTCTACTACTAACTCGTTACTTGAACAACAGTTGCAGTCCCGGGATGCTCTTTTGGAGGAGTTGAAAGCACATTTGTTAAAAGCACATCATTCCAAGAAATTGTAGGCGGATCTTAAGTGGCGGGATGTGAGTTTTGAGGTGGGAGATTTGGTTTT
This sequence comes from Morus notabilis, assembly GCF_000414095.1. NCBI lineage: Eukaryota > Viridiplantae > Streptophyta > Magnoliopsida > Rosales > Moraceae > Morus > Morus notabilis. Next base: position 127,384 of record NW_010366382.1, on the reverse strand, counting down.
TCTGAAGCTACGGCCATATCATCATCGCTCGTTGGCAAAGTTTGTCAATGAAAAGTTCTCTCCACGGTTTTATGGTCCTTAGAATGTGCTCGCTCGTGTGGGTCCGGTGGCATACCGTTTGCTATTACCCGCTACCGCGAAAATCCATCCCGTTTTCCATGTGTCCCAACTGAAGAAAGCCATTGGTGCCTCTGCTCCCGCATAGGAGGTTCCTTCCATCTATCAACGGATGTGGAATTAAGGGTGGAGCCGGATAAATTGTTGGCTATTCGCTACTCACCGGTGACTTGGCAGCTGGAAGTCTTACTGCAGTGGCGCCATTTACCTGACTTTGAAGCCTCTTGGGAACTATTTGATGTCATCCACCAACAATTTCTGGATTTTTACCTTGAGGACAAGGTGACTCTTTTGGGGGGTGGAGTAGTTGATAGGACTAAGCCTTTACTTAAGTAGATGTATGTTAGAAAGGGATGGAGAGGAGAGAATAAGTAGAGTTGTTAGGCAGTTAGAGAGCTTGTAGTGTGAACGGGGGAGTAGTCGGTTAAAGGGAAATAAGTGTGAATAAAAAGGGGAGCAGAGAAGAGGCATGGTAGGAATTATCTGAGTCTTGTTGGGAAAGTCTTAGCTCAAAGCTGAGCAGGGGAGGTCTAGCAGTACCTTGAAGCACTGCATCTGTAATTCATTCTTCATTTCAATAAAAAACTCATCTTTCTTTCTTCTCAATTCTTCTCATTTCTTGAGAATTGTCCTATTTCTTATCACAAACCAAAGGAAAAAGTAATTTTCAAGATGTTGTGCATAACTATGCGCAAAAATTTTGTTTTTAACTTTTAGGCCTTGTTTGCTGTTAGTTTTGAGTGGTATCATCTCACTGGTATCAATTTTGACTTCTTACATTGTTTAAAACCATTTATCTGTATCATAAGTCTAATGAAATATGATTTGCAGATAATTTTAGTGAAAAGGAATGCTTATGTGGTTGAAGTATACTCAGATTGTCGTCCCTGTTAAATGTCTTAGGATAGATGCCAGTGATTAAGAGTGCTATTTTATTAAAGCAATTAAAGCAAATGCATCGAAGGGCTGATTTCTGTGACATTATCTTTATTAATTTTGTTTTCCTCATTAACGTGTTTAATCTATATGTTACTCTCACAGTGGGATGGTTCAATTGATGACTCACCTGAAGCAATGGTGAATTGCAAGGACAGACTTCACCTACGTAGCCCAAAGAAAAGGGCTGTTTCTCCGTTGAAGAAGTATGAACCTACAAAACTTTGTAAGAGGAGAAAAGTTAAGAGGTGGACGTTATTGGAAGAAGACACTTTACGGAACGGTGTACAGAAGTATGTGTGTTTTCCTCTTGCAAGTACATATTAGTATCCGTTTTGAGTAGTTGCTTCCTTTTCCAATTTAGCACACAAAGTTGTTCAGTAGCATATCCATAATATTGAGAACTTAAAGTCAACTCCGTTCTTTTATATAACTTCAATAAGTGAAAAGTACGATGTGATGGTAGTTTGTGAAGCTCTTCTGTCCTTATGATTGTTGCTTTCTCATGTAGGTACGGCAAGGGAAATTGGAAGCTAATTTTGAAGTTGTACAGTGACATATTTGAAGAAAGAACAGAGGTCGATTTGAAGGACAAATGGAGAAACATGACACGATAGTTACATATCTGACACTCTTGTATGTGTAAAGATATCGGTAGTTTTTAGACTCAGGTTATCCCTGTAAACATAAATTTTAGTTCCTGTTATAGTGTTCTTGCATGTATTGCATCAAGTACATATGCTCACATTCTGCTGGGTTTGTAGCTGTATTTTGCTCATCTAATGTGCCTAGGTTGAACTTCATGCATGCAAGCAGCATTATGTAACACAGTAGCAGTGGGATATTCTAGGGCAGGAATCAACTACTTGAGATCCCTCTCTTAACCGAAGTTCTTTTTTCTTTTCCTTTTTTTTGTTTTTTTGTTTTTTGTTTTTTTGTTTTGTTTTGTTTTTTTGTTTGGTATAACTTATCTGCATATTTGTTCAAGGAATGTATTGTATGTTTCATATAATTGTCCGTCTTTTGGCACATTGTCAACTTCTTATCGTTGAATAACACATAAACGCAAGTTTAAACGAACAGAATGATCCATTTTCTCTAGATTTTTCACTTTTACAGCCTCAATCAAATGCCTCTCTTGCTTTTTCCTATAAAGCATTTTATGCAATTTGAATAGTTTTGGTTATATAAATTTTCCTCCCCAGGTTGCAGGCTCCGGCTTAGGAGCTGGGGTAAATTCAGGTCCAGAAGAGGAGTTCAGCCCTTCCACCGCCTTTGATAGAAGGAAGAATCTTTTTTCATTGCAAATAGCACAAAATCCAGCCATGAAAAAAAAAGTCGACGAACAGAAATGAAACGAAAGCATGTCCTCAACAAGGTGAGACAAAGCTCAAAAACGTCGGGGACTTTTAAGTAAACAGCGTTCTGATGGTCTTTGAAGATATTCATTGACATGTAATCATGTACTCATTTTCTTTCTTTTCCTTTTCTTCTCGTTTGCTTCTGACCACCATTAGACTGACTTTGAATCTTGACATATGGAAAGAAAAAAGACGGGGATTTGTGGAATTGGAAATCTGAGTGCTTAAGGACGAATCTCTTCTCACCCACCAACCATTGTAATACTAGGGCCGGCAATTTCAGACACGACACGATGAAAATATACGAAAACGATACGAGATAAATGGGTTTGGACCGCACGATTATTAATTGAATCGTTAACGGGCTGACATGAATAAGTAATACGGGATACTTTTTCCCAGGTTCCGAGGGGGCGCCTTAGGGTTTTTCAGGCCTCTGTGTGCTCTTCCCTCCTGGGTTCATCGCCTGGCAGCCCTCTGTCGACTGCCAAGGGACTTAGACGGTTGAGGTCTTAGGTTATTTCCCCTGACATTTTCACTATCCCCGATCCCTTCCGGAGCACCTTGACGGTCACCAACATTCTAGTTCCTGGCCATGGCAGCTCCTGGTGGTCTCGGGGCATCTTCCAAGGGAGGCATAGAGTTTCTCCCGTCTAACCGCTCGACAACAGTCATTAGTCCTCGAACTAAGTCGGTCAGAGTGTTTAGCCGGGCCTGCATCTGTATCAGGTCAAGCTGTGGCGTGTCCGGGGGTGGAGTTTCATCCCTCGCCGGGGGTTGATTCCCCTGGTCGGGTTGATTTCTTCCACCCCCACTGTTGTTTGGAGGCGTGGTGTTTTCCTTCGTTTGGCTGTTTTGATTTGTATCGCCATTTCTGTTTTTCGGACGCATGATTGATAATCGTCCGGGGTCAAACGCGTGAACTAGAGATTCTGGGTTCGATCCCTAGTAGAGTCGTCAATTGTTGACGGTTGAATTTCGCCAACAGAATTATGCCGGGTTATCTCTTGGTACTCTGTTGGGTTACCGGCCTGAAATCGTTATGTATTCAGGTTAATGCTGCTAAAGTGCTTTTTGCGGTATGGTAATTCAAGAATTACGGAAGTGGTGTTTGAATGAATGTAAATGACATACAAGGTTTATAGTGGTTCACTATGTTAATCAAGAGCTACATCCACTGTGTATTGTCTATATCTTTACTTTCTACTATTATTACATAAAAAGAAAAGATCCTCTTCATCATTCGGGGCTTTTGCCCCTTTTATAGCCCAACGATTACTTCTTGGGCGGTTCTTCCTTGTAAGCCTATCCACTCGAGTGGCCTACTACCCTATGGGCCCAGATCATAGCCTGTCAATACCTTTTGCACTGTTCATTCATCCAATTTGTCCTTTATTACGGCTCTGCAGATCCTATAATCCTCAACAGTCCATTACAGGCGGTTTTAGGGGCTCATAATTAATCCTTGCGCTACTGACATCTTCTGAACGAGACGCAACCTACCTGTCAGGGATCTTTATTGAGGCACTCCGTAACCCGTATTATGCCCTCGACGCCTATACTAGTAAACTAGGCTCAGCTTCGTTCGGCTGACTCTTGTGGTGCTTCCAATGCGCAAGTCATACAGGCCTCGATAGTCTTGAATGGTCAGCGGTCTAAGGATTCGTTCATACGCTTAGCCTTTCCAATCATTCAGAAGGAAAACGAGGCCCAAACATCGACTGTTATCTGACGTGGCAAACAGAGCCACGTGGAGCGCTATCGTCGTCCAATGTGTTAGTACACATTTTCCCATATAACACTATTGATAAGCCATAAACTAGGAAACTAATTATCCCTTCTAAAGGATAAGATAAACTTTAAGATAAGCTATAAGATTTGAATATTAATTTAAATCTCTTATTAAAAGATATCACTCTTAATAATTATCCCTAATAAATAGAAGATAAAATCTATCATAATCGACGATAGGACTAAGCCTTTACTTAATCGACGATAGGAAAAAGTAATTTTCGAGATGTTGTGCATAACTATGCAAAATTTTGTTTTAAACTTTTAGGCCTTGTTTGCTGTCAATTTTGAGTGTTATCATCTCACTGTTATCAATTTTGATTTTTTACATTGTTCAAAACCTATAATCCATTCTTCAATTCAACAAAAAAAAACTCATCTTTCTTTCTTCTCAATTCTTCTCATTTCTTGAGAATTGGAAATATAAATATAAAAACTCATCGTTCTGATGGTCTTTGAAGATATTCATTGACATCTAATCATGTACTCATTTTCTTTCTTTTCCTTTTCTTCTCGTTTGCTTCTGACCACCATTAGACTGACTTTGAATCTTGACATATGGAAAGAAAAAAGACGGGGATTTGTGGAATTGGAAATCTGAGTGCTTAAGGACGAATCTCTTCTCACCCACCAACCATTGTAATACTGTATTTGGTAGAGTGGAAATTAGAGGAATGATTTTAAAGAGGATAATGGAATTTTGGGTTGTTTGAAAGAGAAGAAATAAAGAAGGAAGATAGAATTTCATGAGAACCATCAATTTTTTTTCCTTCTCTAATTTTTAATTTTTAATCCTTCACCAATTTTTAATCCTGAGAGAAAAAATTTGTCAAAGAAATGAGGTTTAAAATAACTATTTGAACCTTGCTATAAATCTATGATTTTATATTAATCAAATTCTACGGTATTTTCATGTGATTAAGGTCACAATTTATGAGATTTTAATTTAGAGTTGATTGAGATTATGATTTATTGAAATCTGTAACTAATTGACCCATGATTTTAGTAATCACAATTATTCTGTAAATCTTTATATTATTATTCTGTAAAAGAGCCTATAAATAGGGCCTTAGAGAAATATTGTAATGATTTTAGTGAATAAAAAATATTCTCTTTCTTTCTTCTCTCAATTCTCTTTATTCTCTTGTTCTTGTTCTTTCACTCTGTTGCTTTCTTTTCTTTTATAAAACGTTATTAGCACGAGTTTGTTCTACAAAGCCATTGAACTATAGGAGGGATTGCAGTTGCTTGCGGAGCACCAAAGGTAAGCCATCTCCTCTTTGCCGATGACTCTATTATTTTTGGGAAAGCTAGGAGAGATGATGCAAGGACAATTATGGAGATCCTTGAGATGTATGCGAAGGCGTCGGGGCAAGTGATCAATTTTGCTAAGTCAAAAATTACTTTCAGTCCCAACACTAGGGAAGAATCAAAAGATGAGGTTAAGGGGTGTTTGCGGGTTGATGAGAATAGTCTCTCTTATGATAAGTACCTCGGGTTGCCCTCTTTTGTCGGTAGGAACAAACGGGCTACTTTTAATGCAGTTAAAGATAGTGTTTTTAAGAAGCTTAAGCTTTGGAGAGGGAGGCTATTCTCTATGGCAGGAAGGGAAATCTTGATTAAAGCAGTGGCCCAAGCTACTACCACGTATACCTTGGGTGTGTTTCGGATCCCTCAAACTCTTTGTCAGGAGATTCAAGCTATGATTTCGCGGTTCTGGTGGGGCGGCAACGACACTGAGAAGAAGATTCATTGGGCAAAGTGGGAGCTATTATGTCGTCCTAAGAGAGATGGGGGTATGGGCTTTTGTGATGTGGGAGCGTTTAATCAAGCACTTCTGGCGAAGCAATGTTTCCTCCTTGGTGGCCATGATTTTTAAGGCTAAGTATTTTCCAAAGGGTGATTTTCTTGATGCTTATATTGGACACAACCCCTCATATACTTGGCGTAGTATATTATGGGGACGAGAACTGTTGAAGAGTGGCATCCGTAGACGTGTTGGTTCTGGGAAATCCATTCGATGTTTTAGGGACCCTTGGATCCCTAGACCTCATTCATTCCGTCCAATTACGGCAGTGACTGAAGAAACTGAAGATTGGTTGGTGGATGATCTTATTATTAATAGGCAATGGAACCGGGAGCTAATTCGTCATATTTTTCTCCCTATTGATCAAGAAATTATTCTCAACATGCCTTTGAATTGTGGCTCTAGTGAAGAGCTCTGGGTGTGGCATTATGATTCTAAGGGGCTCTATTCTGCTCGTGCCAGCTACAAGCTGGCCATGGGTCTAAGAAATTCGCCTAGTAGTTCTGGAGGGAGAGGGGATAGTGTGTGGTGGAGGAAACTGTGGGATCTTCATATCCCGAATAAAATCAAGAATTTCATGTGGAGGGCAGCTTCCGGTTTTTTACCAACCTTTGCCAATTTAGCAAGGAGGGGGATTAATTGTGCAACGAGATGTCAGCGATGTGGTGAGGAGGAGGAGTCTACTTGGCATGCTCTATGGATATGCCCTACTGTTATTCAGGTGTGGGAAGTGAGTGCCCTTTGGCACAAGTTAGAGCCTCTCAACACTGGAGGTTTTGAAGCTCTATGCGTCATGTTTAACAAAGAAGCAACTGGAGAGGATCTTGAACTTTTCTGTGTACTGGCGTGGGCGATTTGGGCGGCTCGGAATCAATTTGTACATCACCGAGTATATCGGGAGCCGATGGAGATCCTAGGTACAACTGGGCGGACAATTGCTGATTTTCAGAGTTGTTGGGATCCGGCGGCCAAACATCGGACTACGGTGCCTGTTAGTGAAGTACGCTGGAAACCTCCGGCGGCTGGACTTCTGAAGCTTAATACTGATGCGGTAGTTCGGGAGGGTACGAGTTCCATTGGGATAGGCGCTGTCATCAGGGATGGGGAAGGAATAGTATGTGCTTGTCTGGCGAAGAGGATTGCGGGTTCTTTCTCACCTTTTTTAGCTGAATGCATGGCCCTTCGGGAAGGCCTAATTTTCGCACAAGAGCGGGGGTTATCCATCAGCGTGGCTGAAGTTGATGCTGTCCGTGTAGTTCAAGCGGTCAAGGAAAGCTTAACGATGGGCAAAGAAGGTGTTATTATAGAGGATATTGTTCGGTTATTATCTTTTATGGGGAGGTGGGAGTGTTCTCATATAAACAGGAGTGGTAATAATGTTACTCATGTTTTAGCTTCCTTTGGCTTTAATTGTTCACAGAATTTTATTGGGGTTTATATGATCCCTTACTTTGTATCTTCGGTTGTACTTGCCGATTTGGCTGTTTAATTCTAAAGTGGTTTTCGTGTTAAAAAAAAAAAAAACTATAGGAGGTAATTCTATTACCCACTCATTATTTTCGTTCAACTAATGTTGCCGATATATTTAAATTCTTTATCTTCTACCATGTGCCGTATTGATATATACACTTTGTTTTCTTTATTTTGTATTATATTATGTTGTTCCGTTTACATATACATATATATATATATATATATCGTTTATATATATATATGTATTTATATTACGTTTGCTTCTTTTATATTTATACATCCAATTTCTTACTAGATTTGCTCCGTTTATATTTATATTTTCCATTGCATATGCCGTTTATATATACCTACCTATATATACATATATATTATATAATATATACCGATTATGTTTACTGTTTAATATATATATATATGATCATATTATTTTTCCTTTATTGTTTATGTTTTCTATTACATTTATATTTACTTTATGTTTTCGTTTATATTATATGATAATATTATATACACATATATATAATTATATTATACTTTTGGTTATTCTTTATGTTTTATATTACTTTATTTTTTATACCTTATTATTACTTACATAGGTATCGTTCATTTCATCGATTCGAGTTTAGAATTTGAGTTTTGTTACAGTAAAAATTTCTCAGAAACAGTCACATCTAATTTTTTGTTATAATAAAAAACTCTCACATAAAATCACATCTAAACTCGAATCATCGAACTATATATTATTAGCAGTATCTTTGTTATTGCTTATATATTATATATATATTGTTATAATGTCTTTTATATATGATACGTTTGATTTAACCTTATATATATTACGTATGTTTCATATACATATTTTTATTATATTCTTTTTAAATTTGCTGTTTTATAATTCGTTTATAATAACAAATACCATTCCAAGAAACGAATGGTAACCATTCCCTGAAGTGAATGTGCCAAAATAATTTCAGATATTTCCTGAAGTGAATGTATCTATATTATTCAATATAATTTCACATCCCCTGAAATAAATGTGTCATTGTTTTACACTCCTTGAAATGAATGTTTTTATTATTGATCAAATATTTTACATTCCCTGAAGTGAATGTATTATTAATGATTATTAGTAAGGATAATTTTGAGTATTTATAATTCACTGGTTTTTTTTATCATTATAAGGTTAAAAATGCTATTGTGAAATTTAGACAAGTCATAGGAACTCATATTTCCTTGAAGGGAATAATATAAATTGACTTGTTATTTACAACATAACGAATTCCTATAAACAAATTAGTTTATGTGATCTTTAATAGTTATATTTTATTTTATTATCCCTTACTACTATTTTATTATTTGTTGAATTTCTTTTAATTATCTTTGTTGTTCTTGTGTACTAGGGTCTACTATGTCGAATTTGATAAAACTTGAGTTTGCTGCGCTCGATATAACGGGCAAGAACTATTTATCATGGGTGCTTGATGTTGAAATTCTTTTGGATGCTAAAGGACTTGGGGACACGATTACTAAAGAAAAATGAGCATCCAGCCAAGATAAGGCTAAGGCCGTGATTTTTCTTCGTCATCATCTTCGTTACGAGTGGATGCACTTGAGGCTACAAGATTTTAAAACTGTAAGTGACAGTTCGGCAGTTTTTAAAATAAGTTCTCAATTGAAAATATGTGGTGAATAGAATACTGATGAGAACTTATTAGAAAAAACATTTTTGACCTTTCATGCTTTAAATGTGCTCCTGCCGCAACAGTATTGTGAAAAGGGGTTTAAGAAATATTTGCCTTCTTGTAGCTGAGCAAAACAATGAGCTACTTATGAAAAATCATGAAGCCCACCCCACTGGTTCTACCCCATTCCCTGAAGTGAATGTGGTAACTCATCATAAATCTGAAAAGAAGACAAAACCGTGGCCTTAGTCGTGGTCGGGGGCGCAACAATTACAGTTATCGTGGTGGTTATAATAAAAAATTTTCTCACCACCAGAAGTGGAATAATAGTGATAAACAAGAAAAAAATAAAGATGCTCCAAGTAATCCTTCAAAGAGTGGAGATAATTTATGCTATCGATATAGAGTGAAAGGTCATTGGTCACGTACCCGTCGTACACCTGAACATCTTGTTAAGCTACATCAAGCTTCAATAAAAAAGAAGGGGAACAATGCAGAGACCAATTTGACTTTTCAGAATGATGATATTGAGACAAAAGATGTTGAAGCAAATTTGGAATAAAATGATGATGACTTTGCAGGCCTTGATGATATACTTAATTTTAATGGCCTGAATGGTATGACACATCTAGATGCAACAGATTTTTTCAAGAATCATATATGAAGATTGATTATTTTACAGGGGATACAAATCATTAGAATAATTTATTTATATGTTATTTGTTTTTCTTTATTTTTCAGTATGTTTTTTTTTTTAAATGTAATTTCTTAAGTTTCATTTTTTCTACATTAGTTATTGATGTTTTTCATTTTATTTTTCAATGAAGAATATGGATATTCCCTAGTCATTGGTTAGACGCAAGATCAATAAAGAAGATATATGTCTCGTAGATAGTGCTACAACGCATACTATACTTAGAGATAAAAGATATTTTGCCTCTCTTATTATGAAAGAGGCAAATGTTAATACAATATCTGGTAGTACGAAATTAATTGAAGACTCTGGAAGAGCCAATATCATATTACCTGGAGGAACAAAATTTATTATAGATGGTGCATTATATTCTAATAAGTCTCGAAGAAACTTGTTAAGTTTTAAAGATATTCGCTGAAATGGATATCATACTAAGATTGTAAATGAGGAGAATATTAAATATCTCTATATCACAATTATTATAACGGGTAAAAAATGTGTATTGGAAAAACTATCCACATTTTCTTTCAGTTTGTACGTCACAAATATTGGTACAATTGAAACTCATGCAATAATAAATCAGAAGTTTACTGATCCGAATAGTTTTACTATTTGACATCATCGTTTCAGTGAATTATAAATATATTTTTACTATTTTATTATATGTTAAATGAATGGGCTAACATATATCACTATAAATACGTTCAAAAAATGCATGAGATACAATCCCCAACTTTAACTGGCGATGGTTTTGTATTTAATTTTCCTTGAGAACAAACAACATGAGAATTCCTTAAATTGAAAAATCTTTTGATTCTTTAATGGGCGTCCACGTGAATTCTCAATAATTTTTAGCATCATGTATCTATTTTATATATTGGTTCTCGTGCTGTTCTAGACCAGAACAAAGTTGCAGTTGACGTTTGAAGTTTGGTGTCGTTTTTCTTGGTGAAGGACATCTGGAACAAAATTGTTTTCGCTTCATAAAAAATGTCGTTCATTCCGCGAAAAAAAAAATCAGAATTTTCTGTCATTTACATTTGTAAACGGGTGCCGCTGTTCTTAAAACCACATCGTCACCAATGGCAAAATGCTTTTCTCCGACAATCTACTCAACTAGTCGTTAGTTTTCTTCAGAATCAGAAAATCTCACGAGTACCGAAGGATCAATCAGCATTTCATCATCCACCAAACCAGTAACACTGAAAAAGCCCTAACTTTTACGCGTTTCGTTTCGTGATCAACGTTTCGATTTCCTCGATCTCTACCCATGGACGAACCGGACAAGACCCTTTCTCGGTGGCTTCTCGAGTTCCTCCTCCGAAACTCCGACGACGAGCCGTTCGCCAAGAGAGCCCTCGCTGTTCTCCCCATTCCGGACGACGACCCTCGCCTTAAGAAGACCGTGCTTCTCCGTACCATCGAATACGAGGTTTCGGAGGGTCTGGTCACTTCAACCGCTCTCGAAAACCTCGAATTGATCGAGGAATTGGATTCCCGGCGAGGCTCCGCCGCCGCCGCCGCGGGGGACTCCATGAAAGCGGCGTACTGCGCGGTGGCGCTGGATTGCACGGTCAGAGTCCTGGTCGGCAATGGAGGCAAGCCGGGAGGAAAGTTCCTGAACGCCGTGAAGAGAATCTGGAGAGGGAGAGTCGGCCGAATGGAGAAGTCGGCGGCTGCGCGGGAGAGCCGGCTCCTCTCGAGCGATTTGCGGCGGTGCTGGGATGAGGTCGAGGCGGCGATTTGGGACGAGGGCGTGTGTAGGAAGCTGATGAGAATCAACACCAGGAAAGACGCTCTGATGCTGCTCGGAGCTTATCTGAAGGAGGCGTGGGCGTTGATGGGCCCGTCGTTCGTGGCTTGGGCAGCTAGGTTGAGCGCCAAACAGAGATTTAGAGAGGATGGTAATGGTGAAGAATCTCGTGGCCGGGGGTGGAGTTTGAACGGTCTGATTGAGTTGAGGGCTGAGTTAAGGGACGAGGTGGGTTTGCGAGAATTGGCGAATGATCGGGTTCGAGAGAACGTTGTTGGTGATGGTGTTGTTTTGCCTGATTCTGATGGTTTGATTGTCATTGATGAACCTGAAAGCACTGCCAAAGGTACCTTTTTCCCCCTTTCTCTCTAGTAAAGGTTGCTCATTTATATGAATTTGAATGCGTGCTTTGTTCCATAATGTTTTCTTTACTTTCCCATGTTAGATTGTCTTATTTCTATATGCTTGGAGACTTAATTTTTAATGATTTCTTTTGTTTTTCATGCTACGTTGTACTAGTTTTAGAAGCTAATATGTTTGGAGACTTGGTATTTGCTTGATGTTTACTTGCGTGTTATATACAGTTATGGTGGTGGTATTTCGTTAATATACCTCCCACCATTGTTTAAGGTACCGCGCAGAGAAAAGGTTGCTCCTTTATATGACTTTTTTTGAATGTTTTGGACTTCTCTGTTCTTACTCACAGAAGGGAATCTTGTTTTCTCTCTATTTTTTCTTTTCGTTTTCTTTCTCATGCTAAATTGTCTTCTTTCTATGGTCAAATTATGTGTGCGAAGCTAATATTTGCTTGATGCTTTATTTGCATGTTATATCGGATTAGCTGTTGATGATGGTGTTACTTTGCTTGGTAATAATACTGATTTAGCCATCACGAATGGACCTGCCACCACAGATAAAGGTACCATTTTTCGATTCCCTCTAGAAAAAAGGTTATTCATTGACGTGAAGGTACCATTTTTCGTTTTTCTTTTCCAAAAAAAAAAAAAAGAGAATGAAGAAAAGCTTTTTTTATTCCATATTGTCATTTTTCTTTGAACAAAGGAAATTTCTTGAGACCTGATATTTGTTTGGCACCTTGCTTAACAACTAAATTCTGCAATGTGGTTTTGTTCTTTACGTTGATATACATAAGTTCCAAGAGAAAAAGTGGTGCTTAGAAGCAAGCACGTTGGTTTCCAAAAACGGATTAGAGGACCTGTTAGGATTAGTGACGTTGAGGATTTGGAAACAGATGCATCTCCCCGCAGATTCAATTCCATCCCAACTCCTGAAGTTAATGAAGCACATGAAGCGCTTAAATCCAGTTCTTTGGACCTACAAGCAGCCGTGACAGACCCACTTCCGGAGGCAGTACGCGAGGCCGAAACTGTTGTTTCTGACTTGACCACAAAAAATGTGATCCATGAGCATCCCTTGGAAAATCAGAGGAGAACAGAGGCAGATGCAGCCAATCCATCAATTCACACGTGCACTGAGCCTGTGCAATCTTGTGATGTCAATCTTGGGAACCCTTCTTCCAGTTATCCGAATAATGTCCCTCGACCCAGCTTGATGGAACGTAATAATACTGCCCACACGTATGAGGTAATTCTATTTGATTTTTCTCTTTTCTGATTTACTTCTGTGACTTCTATGACATAGAGTTTGGGTAATTTATGTGAACAATATTTTACTAACAAACCGAAGGAAAAAGTAATTTTCGAGGTGTTGTGCATAACTATGCGCAAAAATTTTGTTTTTAACTTTTAGGCCTTGTTTGCTGTCAGTTTTGAGTGGTATCATCTCACCAGTGTCAATTTTGATTTTTTACATTGTTCAAAACCATTTATATGTATCATAAGTTGAATGAAATATAATTTGCAGATAATTTTAGTGAAAAGGAATGCTTATGTGGTTGAAGTATACTCAGATTGTCGTCCCTGTTAAATGTCTTAGGATAGATGCTAGTGATTAAGAGAGTGTTATTTTATTAAAGCAATTAAAGCAAATGCATCGAAGGGCAGATTTCTGTGTCATTATCTTTATTAATTTTGTTTTCCTCATTAAAGTGTTTAATCTATATTTTACTCTCACAGTGGGATGATTCAATTGATGACTCACCTGAAGCAATGGTGAATTGCAAGGACAGACTCCACCTACCTAGCCCAAAGAAAAGGGCTCTTTCTCCGTTGAAGAAGTATGAACCTACAAAACTTTGTAAGAGGAGAAAAGTTAAGAGGTGGACGTTATTGGAAGAAGACACTTTACGGGACGGTGTACAGAAGTATGTGTGTTTTCCCCTTGCAAGTACATATTAGTATCCGTTTTGAGTAGTTGCTTCCTTTTCCAATTTAGCACACAAAGTTGTTCGGTAGTATATCCATAATATTGAGAACTTAAAGTCAACTCCGTTCTTTTATATAACTTCAATTAAGTGAAAAGTACGATGTGATGGTAGTTTGTGAAGCTCTTCTGTCCTTATGATTGTTGCTTTCTCATGTAGGTACGGCAAGGGAAATTGGAAGCTAATTTTGAAGTTGTACAGTGACATATTTGAAGAAAGAACAGAGGTCGATTTGAAGGACAAATGGAGAAACATGACACGATAGTTACATATCTGACACTCTTGTATGTGTAAAGATATCGGTAGTTTTTAGACTCAGGTTATCCCTGTAAACATAAATTTTAGTTCCTGTTATAGTGTTCTTGCATGTATTGCATCAAGTACATATGCTCACATTCTGCTGGGTTTGTAGCTGTATTTTGCTCATCTAATGTGCCTAGGTTGAACTTCATGCATGCAAGCAGCATTATGTAACACAGTAGCAGTGGGATATTCTAGGGCAGGAATCAACTACTTGAGATCCCTCTCTTAACCGAAGTTCTTTTTTCTTTTTGTTTTTTTTTTGTTTTTTGTTTTTTTGTTTTGTTTTGTTTTTTTGTTTGGTATAACTTATCTGCATATTTGTTCAAGGAATGTATTGTATGTTTCATATAATTGTCCGTCTTTTGGCACATTGTCAACTTCTTATCGTTGAATAACACATAAACGCAAGTTTAAACGAACAGAATGATCCATTTTCTCTAGATTTTTCACTTTTACAGCCTCAATCAAATGCTTCTCTTGCTTTTTTCTATAAAGCATTTTATGCAATTTGAATAGTTTTCGTTATATAAATTTTCCTCCCCAGGTTGCAGGCTCCGGCTTAGGAGCTGGGGTAAATCCAGGTCCAGAAGAGGAGTTCAGCGCTTCCACCGCCTTTGATAGAAGGAAGAATCTTTTTTCATTGCGAATAGCACAAAATCCAGCCATGAAAAAAAAAGTCAACGAACAGAAATGAAACGAAAGCATGTCCTCAACAAGGTGAGACAAAGCTCAAAAACGTTGGGGACTTTTAAGTAAACAGCGTTCTGATGATGTACTCATTTTCTTTCTTTTCCTTTTCTTCTCGTTTGCTTCTGACCACCATTAGACTGACTTTGAATCCTGACATATGAAAAGAAAAATGACGGGGATTTGTGGAATGAGAAATCTGAGTGCTTAAGGACGAATCTCTTCTCACTCACCAACCATTGTAATACTGTATTTGGTAGAGTAGAAATTAGAGGAATGATTTTAAAGAGGATAATGGAATTTCGGGTTGTTTGAAAGAGGTGAAATAAAGAAGGAAGATAGAAATTCTTGAGACCCACCAATTTTAATCCTTCACCAATTTTTAATTTTTAATCCTTCTAATTTTGTAAAGAAAGGGAGTGAAAAAATTTGACAAATAAATGAAGTTTAAAATAACTATTTTAAACTTAATTATTCATCATTTTTTTTTATTTATATAGGAGTATTATTGTAAGATGCACTAAATTTGACAATTTCTTTTCAATTTTCTCTCTCTTATATCAAATATCATGAGAGAAAATCTCCCCTTTACAATTTTATTTTCTTCACCTAAGTATTTTACTTCTCCTTCTTTGCTCTTTGCTATCCGTCTTACCAAAAATAGTGGATAAATATGTTTGCAAACAGAGTTCTTTTCTCTCGGAATTATTCGTTTTATTGATCTTAAATTTCGTCTTGAATTTTGTTTAATTTTTATTATTATTATTTTTTAGAATTGAGGAATTAACGACTCTATTAGAAAGTAGAATTTTCAACTTTTACACAAATTTTCAAGTGAATGGATCTGTTGAGTGATCTCAATTGAAGATGGGATTGCACGTTTTTATGGATTGAAGGACATTCAAGCTGGGAAATGGTTGAATTTGCTAGCGTGAGGAAGGAATAACCTTGAATTTTGAGAGTGAGAATTGTTGTCTTTGGTAGCGATACGGCTAGCTATTGAAGAAGAGCTGTAAAAGAATAACCTTTCTTTGGCAGTGTTGAGCATTGCTATGAACAAACAAGCTCATTTCTTATTTATTCCTCTTCCGCACGTTCTATATTTGTTGGTGTTGAGCATTTCTATAACCAAACAACCTTCCTTTGTTGCTTTTACTTAGTTAGAAACCTAGGTTGGTCTCTTGAAGGGATTGTTTGAGCTTCTCCACCTGCATCCTTCAGTTTTCAGACTTAAAAGGAGTATTTATCCATGCCTTTCAGTTCGCTTTTGCGCTGTCCTTAATAATATGATTCTGGTGAATATAAGGAAAGCATCAAAGGCCAAGGTTATCTATGGATGAGACCTTTTGAACATGCCATGTTGTGTAATTTTTACCTGTTTGTCTAATATTAGAAATCCCATGAATAGAACTTGGTTTCCTGGTTCTATTATTTAGTAATTTGTATAGAGATTAGAGTGGTAACCATGATGGTGATAGATTTTTTAGTAAAAGGAAATTAGAGAAAAAGTTAGAGGAGAGCAGGGGAAGACAAAAAAGGTGTGTTGTATTACTTGGGCATATTAGAGGACCACATCTTACAACCTTAAGAAGGAATACAACCACAGAAAATTCTAGAGCAACATTAAATGCGAAATGAGAAACAATCTGGACAGCGTAACCAAAGTTCAACTACTACATTAATTGAAAATTCTCAAAATTAATTTTTAACAGATGGAGTAATCTTTAATTTCTAGTCCATTATGATTTACCAAAAACAAAAAGAAATGTTCTTTTACTAATCAATTATCAGGCGACGAAAACAAATAATCCGTTATATGAGTCCACTTTTAAAAACAATAATATTCAGCCATGGAGATACGTAGCCTTTTTTAATGCCGATAGATACGATATAACCAAAACACAAAAAGAAAAGTGCACGCGTAAAGATATTTTCATTGGAAATTTATCCAGTGTGACAATTAAAGCAATGTTAGGCTCTTTGCTGCAGAGGTCAGAAAATTATCCGATGATCGCATCAATGAATAACCAATGCTCATTGAATTGGATTGAATTGAAAAAGTAGAATACAACTGTATTAGATTAGATGCATCAATATACATCGTTGGATTGAATCGGAGGTATAAAAAATTGCGTGAGTTATTTGTATAAAATTTATGCGTCATAAAGTTAATTAGTATCAAACTTTTTAATTAGTTAAAAACTTATTATTATCACTAAGTCAATATTTGATGGATATAATTAATATAGAATTATTCTCTATTTTATCTTCTTATAGCTAGTGGTTCTTACGTAAGCTAATATTAATTTTCTTCCCTAATTGCCTTTTTTGGCCGTTAGTAAGAGTTGGATTTTGGCATGTTCCATTTCCTCGAACCTAAATTTCTTGCAAAAACTAAATTAGTATGAAGTCAGCACAAAGCACACGTAAAAACAAACACATGCACAAGTTAACCACCCATTTCCGTGTATCAGATAGCCTCCACAGTAGTTTTCAGTCCAAGCTTATAAGACTATTCACCTCTGACACGTAGCTACATCGTTTGGCATGTTTATATTTATAACCCCATCAATATCAAAGATATATATATATATATATATATATATATATATATCGCCCCCACACACGGAACCATATATGCATGCATATATTTTTTCGACAAGGCAGCTCACCACGATATTCCACAGCCTTTTTGGATTTTTCCATATTTAGTACGAAAGAAATTTCCAACTCTTCACCAGTATCAGAAGAAAAATCTAACTGCCTAAGTAATATGCTGAATAATCTTCTTTGTTCGATAAGATTCTGAATAATCTCGCTACTTATTAGCCAAATTGCAATAACTGCCAAGAACGCTTTGGCCCCACATCCTTATCTGCCACTCTATAAATATAAACCTCTGTAGCCATGTTCATTTTTCACCATAGAGAAGTACCACTTAAAAAGGACTAGTACTAGTCTACCACTACTACCACAACATGGCTAACTATAAGCTTGTAGTACTAATTTTGACCGTGCTGCCACTTGTTACCACTATCCACGCCGATGCCACCTTAACGTGTGAGCAGGTGACGGAGTGGCTGACCCCATGCATCAGCTACGGCGTGTTCGGGGGGGACTGTGGCGCCGGAGTGCTGCAACGGGATCAACGAGCTCAACGCGCGGCTTAAGAGACTAAAGATGACATAAGGGCAGCTTGTACTTGTGTCCAGGATGGGGCTGCTGGGATCCCTGGAATCGACTACGATCGGATTAACGAGCTTCCTGGCTTGTGTGGCACTTCTTGTCCCTACAAAGTCTATCCCTCCACAAACTGCTCTAGGTACATAATTCGGATTGATTTATTATTTTATGCATTATTGCATGATGTGATTCATAATTAGATTCTATTGTTTAGCATTTTTCTTTCCCCTTGTATGTAGATTTATAAGTACTTAACTATATGATCTGGTTTTGATTTTTGCAGTGTGGTTTAAGTTATCTGCAACATCCATTGAATTTGCACTATCTCGGTTGTTGAGATCAACTCACTCGCTCCATAATAAAGTGTGAACTAATAGTGCATATAGGCATGCAGAATATGTATATGTGTGTGTGTGTGTAGTTAATCCACGTAGCTAGCCTAGGCTGGAAAAGTCTTTCATTTATGTTATGTAATAACTAATAATTAATTAGCATGCACAAAAAGATTTTCTAACTTGTATTGTATGAAAAATTCATCTCAATGGTTTTTGTTTTTGTGATAAATTCCTAATTCATTATCCGCGCTGCGTAATAAAATGTACCCGTGCACAGAAAAAGTATAAGCTGCAGCTAATGAATTAATAGAAAGCCCTGATTTTTTTCGATGTAAACTTTTATTTCTGGAACTAAAGAAGAAAGAATTAATTACTGCAAAGAACACTAATTCTACAAGTTAGTCATTAATTTCAAAACAAATATTTCCTCAAAGTTTAGCAAATGACAGTTTAGAAATCCTTGGGACATGATACAGCTGCCCCATCCAGGTCCCTCAGACATAATAATAATTCGCATCACTTATTGATAATGGTTATTGAACAAATGGTTGGATAGAACCAAATAGGTGGAAATATTGATGCGTGAATATGATGAAAATATAGACATTAGTAAAAATTGATGTAAAATACAGAAATTTATCTCAGCATGCTCAAATTTTAAATGAAACTTTTAAAAACTCTAACACGATTAATAGAACATAAATTACATGAAATTATCAATCAAATACCAAGTATATTGTAAACGTCAATGATAAGGAACGATTATAATACAATAACGATGAGTATATATATTCACAAATCAAACAAAATCATTAAGAAATAACATATTAAAATTGAACCTACGTACACCTTACAACTATGTTTCATAAAGAGAAAATTACAACAACAAAAAGAGCTTTTAGGAGGTCCAAAGTGTTTTTGGAATACTTTTTTGGCTTAAACAATATTGATACCAAGATATACATACATATATATATATATATATTTGCTAAATTACTTAAAGTCTGTATCCGATATCAAGATATGGACTTTTAAGTAATTTTCTTATATAATTTTAAACCAAGAATGATTATTTTATCTTCTTATACCATATGTAATTGATACAAGTATATAAAATTGAGTAAAAAAAAAAAAGTTTTAGAAAAAAGTAAATATACATAAATTAGACCATATTCAAATAAGATGTCAAATATATAGGTAACTAGATATAAATATAGACATATCTGTTTAGCATAAAAAAATATAGATATATTACATCTATGTGTATATTGAGTAGCAGAATTTTATTAAAATCTCATTGATATTTTACAGAATTTCCATAAAATTTTCGTAAACTCAGCGAATTTTTGTCGTTTTATACTTTGTTTTTCACGAATATCAATATTCCCGTGAAGAACTGACATTTTCGGAAGCTTCCATGGAAAATTTTCAGATATTTTATTGAAAAGATAGGACACCCCTCTTTCGATATTGATAGGGTTAAAATACGGAAATTTCTGTGGAAAATGAAATATCGATTTTTCAAACCTTCGATTTGACTTAGAGGTCATCTTAAAAGCTGCGATGTCTTTAATGACTTGCTCATATTCTGATTGCATCTCTGCCTCTTTTAAGTCCGTGTCGCAACCCCACACTCTAATGGCGAGCCTCCGACGCTTGGGAGATGATTGATGCAAATACGTTTTGTACCAATTGACATCATTCTTTTGGATGCTTTCTAGTGCTTCTGCTTCTTTCTTTGACAAATCAAAGTTGTATCTAAAATCAATAAAGATTTGGATTAAAACCAGCATCAACAAAGCCAAAAATACAAATAAACTATTAACGTTCTGTTTCATAATCAGTCGACACACTTTTTGTCCTTAGACAAGGCACGTTCTATGTGGCTTCACTTAATTACCAGCATCCATGACTGAAAATTAAATAAACAGTCATATCCAAATACGATTCAATGAATCAAACAAGGTGACACCCTGATTTTACATTTTATTAATAATGAAAAGCAGATATCAAAAGAGAGAGAGAGAGAAACAAAAAAAAAAAAAAAAAAAAAAAAAAAAAAAAAAAAAGAAAAGAAAAGCATCACAGCAACATTTCTACTATCCTCTGACTGTATGCGCATTTGCTCGTTATCCTGTTTCCTATAAAGCAAATAATTTTTTCAAGGAAGTTCTCAACTTTCAAATGGTCCATTTGAAATGGGTATGTAGCGGATAAAAACTGCCCATTTACTCATAGAGAAAACATACTAGTTTGTAGTGAATATCTAAACTAACTATACAGCAAACATGCCTTTTACCAACAATCTCATTCCACAGACGATCGGTTTCGTCTGAAGGGGATGGATCTTTCTTCAATAGCTTTGCCCTTAGACCGCCTTTATAATTCTCCCAAGGAATTATCGTCAAGCCCTTCCTGCAATCATTAATGCTTTCTCAATAATGTAGATTTTTATGCAGCATTCTGCACTGTTATGAGGAACTTAATCGCAAAACCTCTTAGCAGAAGTCCATGAATGTAATGTCAATGTTCAGAACTATTCATTCAAAAGGAAAGAAATGGCAATATTTTTCTTTAATCCATGCAGTTCTCATATATTAATTAAGACTGTTGGTCTCATGCAGTCAATCTATTTCGCTCTTTAATTGTACAGACTATGACAGGAAACAAATCGATCAAAAGTCAAAGATCTGCATGGACAATAAACTAAACAGTAGGAGTTGGAACAATCTCAGCCCCCGTTTGTTTCACTGGTTTAATTCAGTTCAACTCAATTTGAACAGTGAACACAGTTTAAATTGGTAAGTACACGGTTCGAATTATATTCTCTTTTTGAGCTGAGTTAAACTGTGCAACTTAGAGTTTAACTGCACATACAAACACCAATTCGAACTATAATTTAAACCGTACAATTTGAATTTTTCTGTTCAAATAAAAAAGTTCAACAACAACAATAACAACAAGTCTTAATCCCAACTTAATTGGGGTCGGCTATATGGATTTCACTTTTCCACACGGCTCTGTTCGAAATTCAACTTTCCTGAAGGCCTAGATCTAAAATGTCTTTTCTAACGACTTCGGTCCACGTAATTCTTGGTCTACCTGTAACGCCCCCATCGCTAAACCGGTCTAAGGCCGAATTTAGCGAGGTGGTGCTACTTAAAACATACTTTTTATACTTAAAACAATGTCATTTATAAGATGCGAAAACTTGTGGTTGATTTCATCACAAAACTTTTTTAAAAGTTTTTGAACAAAATGAGTCAGTGCGTAAAATTATTACAACCACAAATCTTAGACATTAAACAGTTATTCAAAAGCGATAACAAAAAAAAAAAACATTTTGAGCCCATCTATTGTTTGGAAGTACATATAAGCAAGATGCCAGATGTAGGGCTTGGAGTACTCAGCCAACCTTGGAAATCCTTTTTTTTTTTTTTTTTTTTTTACTCTTTGGTAACAACAACATCATCTGCATTACAAGGTAAAACTAATGAGCAAAAACTCAGTAAGTAGATTTCAAATAAAGTAAATATCTAAAATCTCCGTGGCTAAAATCTATTTGTTAAACATTGTTCATAAACTTTCATACTTATTCTTAGTTTAGGTATGATACAGAACTTCGGTTCCAAGTAAGCCTCTCTATACAGGACATTCTCTAATTTTGGTCAATTCTCTTCTCTTAAACACTAAGCGGGGTTTTTAGAATCTCTTTCTCTTGTGATTAACAAGAGATTTTCCACTATCATTTTTCTCTAGTTGTCTCAAAGAGACAATTTCTCTAATTTGGGGTACCGGTCCCTCGCACCCTTGCTTACCCAGTCTCTTATCCATATACCATACCATAAAATCTCTTAAAACATAAAAACATAATAAGCATAAATCATAATCTCTTTCAAAATAATTAATCATGAATACTCTTTGAACATAATCATATAAGAATTTCATAAGAGAATAAACTTGCATAATCACAATTCTGAACAAGTTATGTCAAATAGGTCTTGTGATGTAGTTTTGAAAATGCTTTAACTCTACTTACCTGAATTTTGATCACCACTTTGCAAGCACAAACTAGCTGGTTGTAGGGAGCCTTCAATGTGCTAATTAACCTTTAAAAACCACAGCTTTCAAAAATCACATTCATATCATCATTTAACAAAACACATAACTACGCATTGTTATAAAAATATTCATAACAGATTCATCAAAATTCAAAATATTATGAGACCAGTGGCAAATAAAAGTAGACTCAAAACCCTCTTTTTAGAGCTACTACATGATGGGTTTCGGATTTTTCAAACTAACCAAAAATAGCCCGAAATCCAGATTGAAGTACAATTTCGTCAGGAAAATAAAAGCTTTTTAACTGAACTTATAAAATTCATAACTACATACAGAAAAATCCGCTTGGAGTGATTCAAAAACTCACATAAAGCTTGAGATGTATACTTTAATAGAAAAATATAAGATCGGTCAAAATCATAAGTATATATGGTACGAAAACAGAATCTACATCGGCTGTGCAGAGGACTTATATTTGAACATTTCATCAAATACGTAGCATGCAAATCTTAATCTTCAAAGACCACTCTCACATACATGAATCATCATCTTAATAAGAGTTTATCTTCAAATAATCATCAATAATATCGTGCTAAAATAATCAATTTCACCCATAAACCAAAACCTCAAGAAACTCATTTTTAAGAGTCTACAACCAACATGCATAATAAGCCCCATCAAAAATCTGAATCTCAAGTAGGATTTCAACATCTTAATCTCTGAAATCTTAGTTTCTAACATAAGAAAAAAGTTACCTCAAAGAAAAACGTGTTCCCAAGTGAATAGAAGTTCAAAACTTGGTGGTTATTTTTGGTTCTAGGTTGAAAACGAGTTGAGATGGGCTGGTTGAGTCTTTAGCTCATTCTCTTTTAAAAACCTATGTTTGATTCTGAGTTTTGGGTGAGAAAAGGAGTGAGAAGAGAGAAGAAAGTGCTATGGTCGGGGTTCTAGGGTCTTTTAGCTGAAATAGACCCAAAAGGAAGCCTAAACTTGATAGAAACTAAACAAAAGTAAAGTGGCCTTATAATAGAACAAGTGCCTAGGTTTTTCTAAGCCTTTAATAGCTATCCTAACCTCATAAAATCAGCTCTAAAGTCTTTATTTTTCTTCTTCAATTAGGTGCCTAAAGTTCACTCAATTTGCTTACATAGACTTCTCTCACCAAAAACTCAAAATAACAACTAAGTCCTCAACACATTTACATAAAACCATATAATAAAAATATAAAATAATGATTCATTATTAAATCAATCATAATAGAGGTAAAATATCATATCAAATAATCATAATAAATATCATTTTTCTTCATAAGTTTAGCACATTGAGTTCCCACATCGAGCTAATTGCACTGCACATTAAAACTGAAAACTCGATTAGCAAAGCTATAAGTTTAATAAAATCATATGATAGCTATAATAATAAAATATAATGCTAACAAATAACTTTTAGGTAAATGGTAAATGTGATGCATGATTTTAATTTACTAAATTTATTTATTATTGGCTTAAGGCTTAATTAAATCTCGGGTATTACAATTCTCCCATCCTTAACAAATTTTGTCCTCGAAATTTAGCTTACGAAAATGTTCTGGATACTTGATCTTCATCTCATCCTCCTTTTCCCAAGTAGCTTCCTCTACTAAATGATTTCTCCAAAGAACCTTGACCAAAAGAATGCTCTTGTTTCTTAATTCCTTAAGTCTTCTATCAAGAATATGAACTGATTTTTCTTCGTATGACAAATTTGGTTTCAACTCCAAAGCTTCATATGTCAAAACATGAGATGGATCAACTATATACTTGCGGAGCATAGAAACATGAAATGTACCATGAATACCAGACAAAGATGGTGGAAGAGCTAACTCATAAGCAAGTTTTCCTACTCTTTTTAAAATCTCAAAAGGCCCTATATACCTAGGACTGAGCTTTCATTTCTGTCCAAATCTCATAACTCCCTTCATTGGAGCAACTTTGAGAAAGACCTTGTCACCAACTTCAAATTCAAGATCTTTTCTACGCTTATCGACATAACTCTTCTGTCGACTTTGAGCTGCTTTGATCCTTTTTCGAATCTTGTTAATAGCATCAACTATTTTTTGAACCAATTCTGGACCCAATACTTTCCTTTCTCCAACCTCATTCCAATGAATCGGAGATATGCACTTCCTACCATACAACGCCTCATATGGAGCCATACCAATAGTCGAATGATAACTATTATTGTAGGAGAACTCAATTAAAGGTAGCTTTTTATCCCATGAAGTCAAAAAATCAAGAACACAAGCTCTAAGCATGTCCTCTAGAGTCTGGATAGTTCTTTCAGATTGCCCGTCAGTTTGAGGATGATAAGCCGTGCTGAAAGACAAGCGCGTTCCCATAGCTGAATGAAAACTTTTCCAAAATGCTAAAGTGAATTTTGGGTCACGATCAGAAATAATGGATACAGGTGATCCATGAAGCTTGATAATCTCTTCGATATAAAGCTGTGCATACTGATCCATACTGAAAGTATTCCATATCGGAAGAAAATGAGCAGACTTTGTAAGTTAATCTACAAAACCCAAATAGCATTAAACTTCTTCTGTGTCCTTGGCAATCCTATGACAAAATCCATGGTAACATGCTCCCATTTCCATTCTGGGATAAAAAGTGGTTTCAAGTTCCCTGAAGGCTTCTGATGTTCTATCTTGACTTGCTGACAAGTGAGACATTTCTGAACATACTTTGCTACTTCGTACTTCATCTTTGGCCACCAAAAATGGAGTCTCAAATCTTTATACATTTTAGTGCTCCCTGGATGAACTAAGTAAGGAGATGAATGAGCCTCATCTAAAATCTCCTTCTTCAATTCCTTAATTTTGGGCACACACAGCCTATTACCACAAAAGATCACACCCTCATCAGATACTTGAAAGTCATTCTTTTTGCCAGCTTGAACCTTCTTTTTCATACGAACCAAATAAGGATCTGAATCTTGACTTTGCTTAATCTTATCGATGATACTTGGCCGCAACACTAAAGCTGAAAGCTTAGCCTTTGTTTCTTGAGAAACCACTTCAATTTCCATTCTACTTAATTCTGCAAATGAAGATTGTTGTTCTGAACCAACAACAGCTGACTTCCTACTAAGAGCATCCGCCACCATATTAGCCTTGTCAGGATGATAATTAATGACACAATAATAATCCTTGACCAATTCTAACCATCTTCGTTGTATCATATTCAGTTCCTTCTGTGAGAATAAATACTTCAAACTCTTGTGGTCAGAATATATCTCACAGTGCTCACCATAAAGATAATGACGCCAAATCTTGAGAGCAAAGACAACAATAGCTAGCTCTAAATCGTGAGTAAGGTAATTCTTCTCATAGCTTTTCAACTGACGTGAAGCATAAGCTATCACCTTCCCATTTTGCATAAGCACGCAACCCAAACCATTCTTTAAAGCATCGCTATAGATAGCAAAACCATCAATCCCTGACGGAAGAGCTAACACCGGAGCATAGATCAATCGCTTCTTTAATTCCTGGAAACTTTCTTCACATGCATCAGACCAAGTGAACTTCACATTCTTCCTCGTCAAAGCAGTTAGAGGAGTAGCAATTTTAGAGAAACCTTCAATAAATCGTCTATAGTAACCTGCCAAGCCCAAGAAACTACGAACTTCAGAGACATTGTTTGGTCTAGGCCAAACACTAACAGCTTCGACTTTGCTAGGATCCATAGAAATTCCATCATTTGAAATAATATGACCAAGAAAAGATACTTTCTCTAGCCAAAACTCACACTTCTTGAATTTTGCAAATAGCTACTTCTCCTTCAAAATTTGCAAAACTATTCTCAAGTGTTCACAATGCTCCTCATGAGTCCGAGAATAAATAAGTATGTCATCAATAAAAACAATGACAAACTTATCAAGAAAATCCTTAAACACACGGTTCATCAAATCCATGAAAGCCGCTGGAGCATTGGTTAATCCAAATGGCATAACCAAAAACTCATAATGTCCATACCGTGTTCTGAAAGCTGTCTTGGGTATATCTGATTTCTTCACCCTTAACTGATGATAGCCGGACCTCAAATCAATCTTTGAAAACACCGCTGCTCCTTGCAACTGATCGAATAAATCATCAATCCGAGGCAAAGGATACCTGTTCCTTACTGTGACTTTGTTTAATTCTCGATAATCAATACAAAGCCGCATCGAACCATCCTTCTTTTTCACAAAAAGAACGAGTGCACCCCATGGAGAAAAACTTGGACGAATAAAACCTTTGTCCAACAATTCTTGAAGTTGATTCTTCAACTCTTTCAATTCTAATGGTGCCATACGATAAGGTGCTTTAGAAATAGGAGCTGTTCGTGGAACAACATCAATGACAAATTCTATCTCTCGATCCGGAGGAAGACTAGGAAGATCTTCAGGAAAAACTTCCAAATGCTCCTTAACTACTGGCACATCTTCAGGTTTACGCTCATCCCGAACTGAAGTATCAACTACTGTTGCCAAGAAACCAATACAGCCTTTACAAATCATTTTTCTTGCCTTCATTGCAGAAATAATTGGAAAAGAGACATTCTTTGCCCTTCCACTAAAAATGAATTGATGTCCCTCTTGAGGTTTAAAAATAACCGCCTTTTGATGACAATCGGTGGTGGCTCTATGCTTAGATAACCAATCCATACCAAGAATCACATCAAAATCTTTCATATCCAAAACGATTAAATTCACAGATATCTCTCTCCCATTTATCATAACCAAACAAGATCTCAACACCTTATTAGACTTTAACACCTCTCCAGAAGGTAAAACTACACTAAACCCACTTTTCAGTATCTTTGGTACTTTACCCAATTTATTAGTAAATGCAGGAGATGCAAATGAATGGGTAGAACCTGAATCTATCAATACATGAGCTATCATTCCAGAAATGAAGAGTGAACCTGCCACAACAATAGGATCTTCTCCAGCATCTTCTGTCGTCATTGCAAACACCCTTCCTTGAGTATTCTTCTGACCATCGGGCTTAGCTCCACAATTTGCAACAATGTGACCAGGTTTTCCACATGTGTAGCAATTAAAGGTACCATATCGAAATTCTTCCCCATGTATTTTCCCACATTTAGGACATTTTGGATACTCCTTAGCATTAGAATTATCTATCTTAGGCCACTTGTTTGCATTTTGTTGCCACTCTTGCTTCTGTTTCCCTTTTTCTACAGTTGTTCCTGATTTCCACAGGTCATTCTTAGCGGCATAAGTAGCTTTATTCTCCAATTCTTGTCTCTAATACCCTTCTCAGATATCATGGCCAGTTCAACTGCTTCGCTGAACGACTGAGGCCTCGACATGCTCACATCCTTATGGATAGCTGCTTTCAAACCCTTAATGAAGAAGTTCATCTTTTCCACGTCATTACCTACTATCCATGGAACAAATCTTGAAAGTCCTTCAAATTTAGTGACATAATCATCAATAGTCTAGTACCCTGTACTAATCCTACAAACTCAGCCACTTTACTTTTCTTTACTTCCTCAGTGAAGTACTTGCTGTAAAACAGTTCTTTGAAACCATTCCAAGTAACATTGGTAGCAGCTGGAGTCAACTTAATAGATGCCCACCAATGCCTAGCATTATTCTTTAGCAATTGAATAGCACAGGAAACTCGTTGAGCATTTGTCATAACCATGTAGTCAAAGATACTTTCTATAGAATTGATCCACTCTTCAGCAATTAGGGGATCAGGTCCACCATGGAAATCATTAGGACGCTGCTTCCTAAAACGCTCATAAAGAGGTTCCAAATTATCTTGTCTTTGCGGTCGAAGGGGAGGGAGGCTGATTTGCATGCTGGGCTCCTTGTTGTGCCATCATGTTATGAAACTGCTCTGTTTGTTGCTGAAACTGTTGAGCTTGCATTTACATTTGTTGTCTCATAAACTCATTTTGTTGTCTCTATTGATCAGCCTGTTGCTGAATTAATGCAGTTAATCCAGCAAACATTTAAGGCATGTCGACGTTCGGGGGATCTCTAGCATATCTTTTAGGAGGCATTCTGCTACAATACACATTTCTAACCTTTAGGTTTAAGCCAATAATAATAAATATAATTTCATGTAAATACAATATAAATATACATTGGAAATCATAAACATTACTGATTGGCTGAGTTTCTTATCCAACCACTTGTCTATATGTACTTCGCTGTCTTCAAAAACATTAAACACTGGGCTCTGATACCAAAACTGGAACGCCCCCATCGCTAAACCGGTCTAAGGCCGAATTTAGTAAGGTTGTGCTACTTAAAACATACTTTCCATACTTAAAACAATGTCACTTATAAGATGCGGAAACTTATGGTTGATTTCATCACAAAATTTTCTTAAAAGTTTTTGAACAAAATGAGTCAATGCGTAAAATTATTACAACCACAAATCTTAGACATTAAACAGTTATTCAAAAGCGATAACAAAAAAAAAACATTTTGAGCCCATCTATTGTTTGGAAGTACATATAAGCAAGATGCCAGATGTAGGACTTGGAGTACTCAGCCAACCTTGGAAATCATTTTTTTTTAACTCTTTGGTAACAACAACATCATCTGCATCACAAGGTAAAACTAATGAGCAAAAACTCAGTAAGTAGATTTCAAATAAAGTAAATATCTAAAATCTCCGTGGCTAAAATCTCTTTGTTAAACATTGTTCATAAACTTTCATACTTATTCTTAGTTTAGGTATGATACAGAACTTCGGTTCTAAGTAAGCCTCTCTATACAGGTCTTTCTCTAATTTTGGCCAATTCTCTTCTCTTAAACACTAAGCGGGGTTTTTAGAATCTCTTTCAAATCATAATCTCTTTCAAAATAATTAATTATGAATACTCTTTGAACATAATCATATAAGAATTTTATAAGAGAATAAACTTGCATAATCACAATTCTGAACAAGTTATGTCAAATAGGTCTTGTGATGCAGTTTTGAAAATGCTTTAACTCTACTTACCTGAATTTCGATCACCACTTTACAAGCACAAACTAGCTGATTGTAGGGAGCCTTCAATGTCCTAATTAACCTTTAAAAACCACAGCTTTCAAAAATTACATTCATATCATCATTTAACAAAACACATAACTACGCATTGTTATAAAAATATTCATAACAAATTCATCAAAATTCAAAATATTATGAGACCAGTGGCAAATAAAAGTAGACTCAAAACCCTCTTTTTAGAGCTACTACATGATGGGTTTCGGATTTTTCAAACTAACCAAAAACAGCCCGAAATCCAGATTGAAGTACAATCTCGTCAGGAAAATAAAAGCTTTTTAACTGAACTTATAAAATTCATAACTAAATGTAGAAAAATCCGCTTAGAGTGATTCAAAAACTCACATAAATCTTGAGATGTATACTTTAATAGAAAAATATAAGATCAGTCAAAATCATAAGTATATATGGCACAAAAACAGAATCTACATAGGCTGTACAGAGGACTTATATTTGAACATTTCATTAAATACCTAGCATGCAAATCTTAATCTTCAAAGACCACTCTCACATACATGAATCCTCATCTTAATAAGAGTTTATCTTCAAATAATCATCAATAATATATGCTAAAATCATCAATTTCACTCATAAACCAATATTTGAACCAAAACCTCAAGAAACTCATTTTTAAGAGTCTACAACCAACATGCATAATAAGCCCCATCAAAAATCCGAATCTCAAGTAGGATTTCAACATCTTAATCTCTGAAATTTTAGTTTCTAACATAAGAAAGAAGTTACCTCAAAGAAAAACGTGTTCCCAAGTGAATAGAAGTTCAAAACTTGGTGGTTATTTTTGGTTCTAGGTTGAAAACGAGTTGAGATGGGCTGGTTGAGTCTTTAGCTCATTCTCTCTTAAAAACCTATGTTTGATTCTGTGTTTTGGGTGAGAAAAAGAGTGAGAAGAGAGAAGAAAGTGCTATGGTCGGGGTTCTAGGGTTTTTTTGCTGAAATAGACCCAAAAGGAAGCCTAAACTTGATAGAAACTAAACAAAAGTAAAGTGGTCTTATAATAGAACAA
The DNA here is from genome assembly GCF_000414095.1 of Morus notabilis. NCBI lineage: Eukaryota > Viridiplantae > Streptophyta > Magnoliopsida > Rosales > Moraceae > Morus > Morus notabilis. The sequence continues at coordinate 96,790 of NW_010366382.1, read as the reverse complement.
GTGCCCAGATTTTTGTAAGCCTTTAATAGCTATCCTAACCTCATAAAATCAGCTCTAAAGTCTCCATTTTTCTTCTTCAATTAGGTGCCTAAAGTTCACTCAATTTGCTAACATAGACTTCTCTCACCAAAAACTCAAAATAACAACTAAGTCCTCAACACATTTACATAAAACCATATAATAAAAATATAAAATAATGATTCATCATTAAATCAATCATAATAGAGGTAAAATATCATATCAAATAATCATAATAAATATCATTTTTCTTCATAAGTTTAGCACATTAAGTTCCCACATCGAGCTAGTTGCACTGCACATTAAAACTGAAAACTCGATTAGCAAAGCTATAAGTTTAATAAAATCACATGATAGCTATAATAATAAAATATATTGCCAAAAAATAACTTTTAGGTAAATGGTAAATGTGATGCATGATTTTAATTTACTAAATTTATTTATTATTGGCTTAAGGCTTAATTAAATCTTGGGTATTACACTACCCATCCCTTTCCTAGTATTAAGTATAAGAATGTCCTTCCAAGCACAAATTGGTGCTTCTAGCGGTCTACGTTGGACATGCCCGAACCACCTCAAGCGGCATTCGCGCACCTTATCTTCTATTGGTGCTACACCTAGTTTACTACGAATAACTTCATTCCTTATGCGATCCATCCTCGTATGGCCACTTATCCATCTTAACATATGCATTTCTGCCACACTCATCTTAGATATATGTTGTCTCTTAATGGCCCAACATTCACTACCATATAACATAGCTGGGCGGATTACAGTCCTATAGAACTTTCCTTTCAACTTAATAAGTATCTTGCCATCACATAAAACTCCCGTAGCATTCTTCCACTTAACCTACCCTGCCTTAATCCTATGTTGAATATCCTCTTCTATATCTCCTTCGTACTGCACTATAGACCCAAGGTACCTAAACTTCCCAGAAGCCCCAATCTCCACACCATCTAAAGAAATTTCATCACTCTGATTACTTGAGTTACTAAACGTACAATGCATGTATTCAATTTTCGTCCTACTTAACTTAAATTCCTTCGTCTCGAGAGTCTGTCTCCACAGTTCTAACTTACGGTTAACTCCTTCCCTATGTTCATAAACTAAAACTATATCATCCGCAAAAAACATACACCAAGGAACTCTATCTTGGATTTCTCTTGTTAGCTCATCCATCACAATGGTGAAAAAATAAGGAGTAAGAGCAGATCCTTGATGAAGGCTGATCCGAATGAGGAACTCTACCGTGTAGACTCCAGCAGTTCTCACACTCGTGACCACCCTATCGTACATGTCCTTAATTACCTTAATATACCTCATATGCACTCTTCTATTTTTTAGCACCTACCATAAAACTTCCCTCGGCACCTTATCATATGCCTTTTCTAAATCTATAAAGCCCATATGTAGGTCCGTCTTGATTTCTCTGTACCTTTCCATCAGCATCCTAAGAAGAAAAATGGTTTCCATGGTTGATCTGCCTGGCATGAAGCCAAATTGGTTACCTAAGATGGTAGTTGTGGCCCTTAATCTCATTTCGATAACTCTCTCCCAAAGTTTCATAGTGTGGCTTATTAACTTTATGCCCCTATAATTGTTACAATTCAGTACGTCTCCTTTATTCTTGAACATGGGGACAAGAATACTTTTCCTCCATGCATCAGGCATATGCTTATTCTTTAGTATCTCATTAAAAAGCTTAGTGAGCCACACAATTCTAGCATCTCCTAACGCCATCAAAACTCTATTAGAATATCATCTGGCCCACATGCCTTCCCCTTTTTCATCTTCCGGAGTGCAGTTTTAACTTCCGAGTCTCTGATTCCTCTTGTATACATCACATTAGGTTTTCCTTGTGACCTAAGATTGTCAAACTCTATCACATGATCATCATTATAAAGCTTCTCAAAGTAACTCCTCCACCTTTCCCTAATGTCTTTATCTCTTGTCAGAACCTGATCCGTATCATCCTTAACACACGTCACTTGATTTAGGTCCTGACACTTCCTCTCTCTTATCTTAGCTAGTTTATATATATCCTTCTCTCATTCTCTAGTCCCAAGTTTTCTATATACCTCATCTAAGTAAGTAGAACGAGGCTTACCAACTGCTCGCTTAGCTTCTTTCTTCGCTTCTTTGTACTCATTAAAAGTTTCAACATCCTTACGCTTTGGTAAATCTCTATATAAATCCCTCTTAGTCCTAATAGCCTTTTGAACTTCCTCACTCCAGCACCAGGTTTCTTTTCCGGGGGGCCTTTACCTCTAGATTCCCCTAGTACCTCCTTTGCCACTTTTGTAATGCAGCTGGCCATGGCATCCCACATAGTATTTACATCACCTACATATGACCAAGTAGCCTCATCTAACAACTTCTCTTTAAAGGCCAATTACTTTATTCCCTTCAAATGCCACCAACGAGTTTGTGGGAGGTGGTTTATCTTAATTCTTCTATAGCAAAGCTTAATGCTCACATCTAAGATCACTAACCTATGTTGGGTGGCTAATACTTCTCCAGGAATTACTTTACAATTCTTACATAGAGAACGATCTCTATACCTGGTGAGAAAATAATCTATCTGGCTTAAGTTCCTTCCATTCTTAAAAGTTATCAAGTGAGAATCTCTTTTCTTGAAAAATGTGTTTGTTATGATAAAATCATGTCCCAACGCAAATTTCAAAATAGATTTTCCTTCTTCGTTTCGAGCTCCAAAACCAAAATCACCATGGATCCTTTTGAAGTTTTCCCTATCCTTACCAACATGCCCATTGAAATCTCCTCCAATGAAAATGCTATCCCCATTGCCTATACGACACACTAAGTCATCCATGTCTTCCCAGAACTTGACTTTAGTTTCCGCATCCAATCCTATTTGTGGAGCGTAAGCACTAATTACATAGATAGACTTATTTCTTAGTACCAATTTGAGTATAATAATTCTATCCCCTATTCGCTTAACCTCAACTACGTCATCCTTCAAATCAAACAAAATTCGAACCAGCAAACTAAACAAGGGCTCAGTTGCTTACCAATAAGTCTTCCAGCCCATTTATGAAGTCATCAATTCTCTCTTGCAAATAGATTGGGCTGTACTCAGATGATTGGACACAGAAAGAATATCCAAGAATTCCGTATGTTTTCAGCGGGCTACATCTAACAACATAGCCCAGCTGCTCCTTTGTTCTACATTTGAAATTCGCAAAATAAGTTCTAAAATGTATTAAAAGGATAAATGCTGTCAATTCAAATTCAAGTGAAACAAAGGACAACCTCCAAAGAAAAAAGCTGAGATATACATCATCATTTAAGATTCAAATTCAAGTGAAACAAAATCCCACATCATTTAAACACAATAATAAAAATCAATTTATAAGGACATTGAGTCACCCCACTTAACAGGTTGACCTTCTAAGATGAAAACTAACTCATTCAAAAGTCCAAATTCTATGATGGTATCAGAGACCAACTAGCTCAAACGAGCGGCTCAATCCCTCCAATACATAACCTTTTAAGATGGAAGCTCAAGTTTTTAGAAAGTCAAAATTTCATCAGTAATCATGCATCATGGTATCACCAATTTAAGAGGATCTAGCGCCAATACAATCCATCTGAGAAGCGGAAGAAATGTGCTCCCACAATTATTGTCTCGCAAAAATGATATTTTTCACAAGTTTTTTTGTTTTTTTTTTTGTTTTTGTTTTTTTTGTTTTTTTTAACACTGATGTTGGAAATACCATGATATAGTATCCTGAACCAACAAAGAATAATAAAAAGAAAAAAAAATAAATTCAAAGAATAGACAATTAACAAGGTCCATTATAGATAGTCCAAAATAAATTACTTTCAGATTCAGACAAAATCACCTTATTTGATTAAACATTGGTTCGTCCACAATTTCGTCAAAGAGATCTATCGATACTTTGAGTTTCATGGAATCCATCCCCGGATCCTGCTCAACTTGAAAATAAAGCTGCAATGGAAAACCAAACAACTGAGAAATACACACACACACACACACACATACAAATACGTACGAAACGAGAAAATGAAATATCATACGTCTTCTATCTATAACTCGTAACTAGAAACGTAATCAATATTCAATTACCTCAACAACTGAGTTCTTTTCCATCTTATTCTTTACTCTGACATCTCTAACAAGGTTAGCACCAGCAGGAAGACGGATAGCATAGTTTTGTGCTTCCTTTTATATGGGAGTGGTTGTGCAGAAAAAATTGTCTTGAATATGTTTGAAATGGCAATCGCTTCTTCTTCTGATAAATTGCCACGGCAAAGTCCTACCATGTATGGCTGTGCGAAATAACAAGAGAGGTTAACAAATGTTTCAGCCAATATAATTCTTTCAGCGATCGATTAGATGTAAAAATCTAGAAAACAGAATTACTAGGTCTATTCAGGATTACTAATCAAATAAGAAATCATTAGACGTGCGCGACAAGGAAAAAAAAAAGTCATACATGAAGCTTTCAGTTTTAGACGTCAGAAAAATAAATCATTAGATGTGTGTAGCAGAATAAAACAACTCAATTTGTAAGGAGATTTGTGCAGCTTTTAGGTTAGACATATGAAAAAATTGTTCTGGCCTCCAATTATTGCAAGCTACTGCTACATTTACGAAATGAGAAACTGAGGTTGCACATAATGATGAACTTGAAGTATTAACTGTTATATGTCATGTCCAGTATGTAATATAATATATCTCTATACCTGGGAATGGAGCTCAGGAATAAATGCCTTCAGATCATTAACAGACAACTGCTCTAAAATCTGAAGCTTCTCATTGACATCGTAAAAACTCCTAGACAAAATTTGCAATCTCAAATACGATGATTGACTCAAAGGCTTCATATTAGTGTTCTTCAATGTTCTCTTCATAGCTTCTCTAATCACTTAGAAGGTATGAAGAAATTGTGTCTGGAATAATCTTATTGAATGAGTACAATGCCCTCTTTATAGGCAAGAGAATTACACGGAATTACACAAAAAACTAAAAGAATAAAATAAAATATTGACAGTTTTCTATTTCCTAATATTCTGTATTGACTTTCTATATTTACATTAGATACACATCCTAATATACTTCTAGGATCATGACTAAATCGCGATAAAATCCCTAATTGACTCCTTTGCCGACACTCCCCCTTAAGCCGGTTTGAAGATATCCTCCATAGCCAGCTTGCCAACTAATTTATCAAACTGCTTTCTATGTAGCCCCTTAGTTAACACATAAGCGTCTTGTTCTGTCATTGGAAGGTACGGCATGCATACTACTCCTGTGTCAAGCTTCTACTTGATAAAATGTTTATCCACTTCTACATGTTTTGTTCGATCATGTAGAACTAATTATGAGCTATAGATATAGCAGCCTTGTGGTCACAATAGACTTTTATAGGTAACAAATGAGGAATCTTCAACTCCTCAAGTATTCTCTTGATCCATATTCCCTCACAAATTCCAAGGGCAACAGCTCTGAATTCTGCCATTGCACTGCTCCTAGCCACCACATTCTGTTTTTTGCTTTGCCAAGTAACTAGATTTCCTCCAACAAAGGAAAAGTAACCCGAAGTAGATCTTCTATCTGTAACACTTTCGGCCCAGTTTGCATCAGTATAGACTTCAATCTGTAGATGGTCGTGTTTCTTGAATAGTAAGCCTTTCCCTGGAGTTCCTTTCAAATATCTCAGAATCCTGTAAACCGCTTCGAAGTGCTTTGGTCCTGGTGAGTGCATAAACCGACTTACCATGCTCACTGCAAAAGCAATATCAAGACGTGTATGTGATAAGTAGATCAATCTACCTACAAGTCTATGATATTGTTCCTTGTTCTTCACTTCTTCAATCTTGGCGGCTTGTAACTTCACATTAGGCTCAATGGGAGTCTCGGCCACCCTACAGCCGAGGAGACCTATTGCTTTGAGTAGATCAAGTACATACTTCCTCTGATTGACAAAAATACCTTCTTTGGATCTAGCAAACTCCATACCAAGAAAGTATTTTAGCCTTCCTAGGTCCTTGACTTGAAAATCCTCTGTAAGTCTTTTCTTCAGAATGCCTAACTCTATTTCATCATTACCAGTTAGGATGATATCATCAACATAAACAATCTTGTCACAGAAAAGGATTCTTATCTGTAGAAAATAGGAATAATCCGGTTAATAGTGGCTTAGAGATAAGATAGGAAAGTAGTTTATACTTTCAGTTTTTAAAGGAGATCTCTTGAGATAAGGATCTCATCTAATTCCTCTTTCCATGGGATTTTATTTCCTGATTCCCATAAGGTTTTCTCCTATAAATATTGTAACTTCTTGTATAGAAATTGATCAATAAAGAATATTCTTTTCTGCCCTGAAACCTTCATGGTATCAGAGCCGAAAAATACCTTCTTAACCCATGGCTAAAACGGCCATCACAGAAGAAGGCAGATCCTCGGCATCCTCTAGGGCAGGAGATTCTAATCGTGGTGAACCAGATCGAACCACCATGGCACAAGGAGGAGACTCGACTCAATTTTCGTTCCAATTGACTCTCCACAAACTGAACGGGAAGAACTACCTAGAATGGGCACAATCGGTGAAGTTGGCCATTGATGGAAGAGGAAAACTCGGTCATTTAAATGGAGCAGTGAAGAAGCCTGGAGATGGGGACCCGAAACTAAGGGCATGGAGGTCAGAAAATTCGTTAGTTGCTGCATGGTTAATTAACTCTATGGAACCAACTATAGGTAAGCCCTATCTTTTCCTTCCCACTGCAAAAGACGTATGGGATGCAGTGAGAGAAACCTATTCCGATCTTAAAAATTCCTCACAAAATTTTGAATTAAAAACCAAGTTGTGGAAATCCAAACAAGGTGAGCGTGAGGTTACCATTTATTATAATGAGATGGTGTCTCTATGGCAAGAATTAGATCAATGCTATAATGATGAGTGGGATTGCCCGATGGATAGCGTTAGATTTCTGAAAAAAGAAGAAAGTGATCGGGTGTACCTTTTTTTGGCTGGTTTAAACCGAGTCTATGATGAGATTAGGTCTAGGATTCTTGGGAAAAATCCCCTACCAACTCTTCGGGAGGCGTTTTCTGAAATTAGAAGAGAGGAGACTAGGAGGAAAGTTATGATGAAGACCGAGGAGGATGACAAACCAGTGGCTGCTGTGACTGATAATTCTGCCCTAGTGTCAATGAGGAATGACTCAGATAATGACAGGAAGAAGAAGCCCTGGTGTTACCACTGCAAAAAACATTGGCATACGAGGGAAAATTGCTAGAAGATCCACGGAAAACCGCAGAACTAGAAGAAAAAAAGTGCTGATTCCTGGGGCTTCTCGGCTTAAGCAACCAGTGAAGATCAGGGGCAGCAAGGTACTTCTGAAGGGCTGTCTTTCACAAAGGAACAATTAGAGCAGCTGCACAACCTTTTTCAGTCTTCACACTTTCGAGTAAACTAATCAAACCCTTCATGTTCTTTTGTCAAAACAGGTAATCTCGCCTCAGCCTTCCTCAGTGTTAATCCCAAACAAAACAGCTCCTGGATCATAGATTCAGGAGCCACTGATCACATGACAGGTTGCTCCCTTTTTTTTTCAACTTATACTCCATGTGCAGGGAATAGGAAGATTAGAATTGCTGATGGTTCCCTCTCCGCAATTACTGGAACAGGGACTGTCAAAATTTCCAATTATATAACCTTGCATGATGTACTCCATGTTCCAAAACTCTCTTGCAATCTTGTGTCTGTCAGTCAGATAACAAGTTCTCTTAATTGTCGTGTTATTTTTTACTCTTCTCGGTGTGAGTTTCAGGACATGGTCTCGGGGAGGATGATTGGCAGTGCTAGAGAAAGTGGAGGTCTCTATTTCCTTGAATATGGAACCGAATCAGGACACCTAGTTACAAACTCTTGTTTCAACTCTATTTTCATTCCTAATAATGTTATGATTTGGCATTATAGATTAGGGCATCCTAGTTTTTATTACTTAAAACATTTGTTACCTGATTTATTTAGAAATAAAAGTCCATCTTCTTTTAAATGTGAGATTTGTGAACTAGCTAAGCATCATCGTACTTCCTTTCCCGCTAGACCATATCAAGCATCAAAACCGTTTTTATTAATTAATAGTGAAGTTTGGGGACCATCTCGAGCCTCAACAATGTATGGAAAAAAATGGTTTGTTAGCTTTATAGATGATCACACACGACTCACTTGGGTATATTTATTAAGGGACAAATCTGAAGTAAAAGAGATATTTCAGGTATTCTATACAATGATTGAAACACAATTTCAAGAGAAAGTAAAAGTGTTTAGGAGTGATAATGGCAGAGAATACTTCAATGAAATATTGGGAGGATATTTTTTAGACAAGGGCATAATACATCAAAGTTCGTGTTCAGATACACCCCAACAGAATGGCATAGCGGAAAGAAAAAATAAACACCTCCTAGAAGTCACGAGAGCATTATTATTTTCTAATGGTGTTCCTAAGTACCTTTGGGGAGAGGCTCTCCTAACTGCCACATACCTCATAAACCGCATGCCTACCAAAGTTTTAGATTATAAAACACCCCTAAGTGTCTTCAAGAACACTTTCCCTGCCTCTAAGTTGACTACAGATTTACCTTTGAGAGTGTTTGGGTGTAGTGCATTTGTCCATATTCACAGCCAAAATAGGAGAAAGTTAGATCATCGCGCTAGAAAGTGCATATTTGTAGGCTATGCTCTAAACCAAAGAGGATATAAGTGCTATGACGTGAGCTCAAAAAAAATGTTTGTCACAATGGATGTTACCTTCTTTGAGTCTCAACCATTTTTTGGTACTCATCTTCAGGGGGAGAGCTTAAGGGAAGATTCAAACTTTGAAATAGAAACTAAAATTGAAACTGCAAGAAGCCTAAACTTCCTAATAAATACAGAGTTAGGTGATGTGAGTAATAAAAATTTGAATCCTGAGTCTATAGAGTCATCTCATAACATTAATAAAGATGAAAATAGGGAACAAATAGGAACACAAAAACTGCTGGTTTACAGGAGGAAGAACCGGAAGCAAGGAATAGAGACTGAAACTAGCCAACACTGCCAAGAGCCTGAACCACAAATCAGACCGGATCCTACACCACAGAATATTCCCGAATCGGGTATTCCTCACACTATCTATTCACACCAACCTACCCAATCTTGAATCCGAGCCCTATATACCTGTGCAAAATATCCCATGTCAAACTTTGTGTCCTACAAAAATCTGTCACCTGTTTTCTCTGCCTTTACCTCACAATTGTCTAGTATGGAAACTCCAAAGAATGTGCAAGATGCTCTAAAGGTTCCTGAATGGAAGGAAGCTGTTCTCGAGGAAATGAAAGCCCTTGAAAAGAATGGAACTTGGGAAGTGATAGAATTGCCGAAGGGGAAGAAGACTGTTGGCTGTAAATGGGTGTTCACAACAAAATACTGGTCAGATGGATCTCTGGAAAGATACAAGGCTCGCCTAGTAGCAAAAGGGTTCACTCAAACATATGGGATTGACTACCTTGAAACCTTTGCACCAATGGCAAAGCTCAATACTATCAGGGTACTCCTATCACTTACAGCCAACTTAGATTGGCCACTACAGCAACTAGATGTGAAGAATGCGTTCCTTAATGGTGATTTAGATGAAGAAGTCTACATGGATCCTCCTCCAGGATTTGAAGAAAAATATGGAACCCGGGTATGCGAGCTAAAAAAGTCTTTGTATGGTCTAAAACAATCCCCAAGAGCTTGGTTTGAGAGATTCACTCAATTTGTGAAAAGACAGGGATATGACCAGGGGTAAGCAGATCACACGATGTTCACAAGACACTCCAATGGGAAAGTAGTTGTTCTTATAGTGTATGTGGATGACATCATCCTTACTGGGGATGATACTGTTGAGATGAATCGTCTAAAGCAAAGTTTGGCTTCCAAATTTGAGATTAAGGACCTAGGCTCACTAAAATACTTCCTTGGTATGGAAGTAGCCAGGTCAAGAAAGGGAGTTGCAATTTCACAAAGGAAGTATGTGATTGATCTTCTTAAAGAGACCGGGATGAGTGGATGTCGCCCTGCAGAACCCCCAGTTGATCCAAATCAGAAGTTTGGAAACAAAGAAGGAAGACAGGTGGATACAGCTCAGTACCAAAGACTAGTCGAGAAGCTAATCTACTTATCACATACTCGACCAGATATATCATTCGCTGTCAGCCTAGTGAGCCAGTTTATGTATTCTCCCCATGAAGAACATCTAGAAGCAGCCTACCACATCCTGAGGTACTTGAAGAGTTCACCGGGAAAAGGACTGTTATTTGAGAAGAATGAACGACGGGGTATTGAAGCTTACACAGATGCAGATTGGGCGGGATCTACGTCAGATAGAAGGTCTACATCTGGCTACTGCACATTTGTATGGGGAAACCTAGTTACTTGGAGGAGCAAGAAACAAAATGTAGTGGCTCGAAGCAGTGTAGAAGCAGAATACAGATCAATGGCACAAGAGATCTGTGAGATGATATGGCTTAAATGGACTTTGGAAGAACTGAGAAGACCTATCACTATGCCTATGAAACTGTTCTGTGACAACAAAGCAGCAATCAGCATCGCCCACAATCCAATCCAACATGATAGAACTAAACATGTTGAGATTGATTGACATTTTCTAAAAGAGAAGATTGAAGCTGGTGCCATCCGCTTGCCATTTGTTCCAACCTCACAACAAGTAGCTGATGTTCTTACTAAAGGATTATTTAGATCAAACTTCGAGTTTCTCATTAGCAAGTTGGGCATGATAGATATCTATGCACCAACTTGAGGGGGAGTGTAGAAAATAGGAATAATCCGGTTAATAGGGGCTTAGAGATAAGATAGGAAAGTAGTTTATACTTTCAGTTTTTAAAAGAGATCTCTTGAGATAAGGATCTCATCTAATTCCTCTTTCCATGGGATTTTATTTCCTGATTCCCATAGGGTTTTCTCCTATAAATATTGTAACTTCTTGTATAGAAATTGATCAATAAAGAATATTTTTTTCTGCCCTGAAACCTTCATTATCTTATGTTATTATGAATTGGTATTACACGGTATTATATAGTAGATTACAGGAGAAATAATAGGAAACTAAATCATTCCCAAATCGAGAAACTGCCTAACCGAATCCCTCAATTTAGGGGATTTCAAATTGATTCTCCTAATCTATTTACAGCTAATTTACACGTCAACACTCCTTCTCAAGCTGAGGAATAGATATCTTCCATTTCTAGCTTGAATACAAGATCATGGAAAACCGAACTGTTCAGCCCCTTTGTTAGAACATCAGCCAATTGACGTTCCGATGGAACATAGGACATACACACTAATCCTTCATCCAATTTTTCTTTGATGAAATGTCTATCAATTTCAATATGCTTTGTCCTATCATGTTGTATACGATTATGAGCAATATTGATGGCTGACTTGTTGTCATAATAGAGCTTTATAAGACCTTCCCTTTTGACTCTCAAATCATCTAGAATAATCTTTAGCCAAAGTAGTTCACACAATCCTTGAGCAATAGCCCTGAATTCTGATTCTGCAGATGACCTTACCACCACGTTCTGTTTCTTGCTTCACCATGTTACCAAATTGCCTCCAAGAAAAGTACAATACCCTGTAGTTGATCTTCTCTCCACCAGGGAACCTGCATAGTCAGCGTCAGTGTAAGCTTCTAGAGTGAGGGTATTATTCTTCTTGAACAAAATTCCTTCCCCTGGATTGCCTTTCAAGTAATGTAGTAACCTGTAAGCAGCTTGAAGATGAGATTCTCTTGAATCATGCATGAATTGACTAATCACGCTCACAGAGTATGCTATGTCTGGCCGAGTGTGAGCAAGGTATATGAGTCTACCAACCAACCTCTGGTACATTCTTTTATCAACAACTGGTTCTTCTTTAGCTTCTCCCGACTTATGGTTCACATCCATTAGAGTAGAGACTGGCCTACACCCAATCTTTCCTGTTTCTGCTAATAAATCAGTCACATACTTTTGCTAAGATATGAAGATCCCTTGTGTGGAATATGCCACCTCAATACCGAGGAAGTACTTCTGTTTCCCCAGTTATTTTATCTCAAACTCTTTTACTAATCTCTACTTCAATTCATGCTTCTCTCTCTCATCATTTCCAATCACTATGATGTCGTCCACATAAACTAGAAGAGCAGTCACTCCTCTAGCAGCCAAATGCTTAATGAAGAGAGTGTGGTCACCTTGGCTTTGTTCACTAGACTCCTTCATCACCTTTGCAAATCTCCCAAACCATGCTCTAGGAGATTGCTTTAACCCGTAAAGGGCCTTTCTCAGCTTGCATACTCTGTTACTTGTGTTTCCCTCAAATCCCGATGGAATATTCATGAAGATTTCTTCATCTAAGTCACCATGAAGAAATGCACTCTTAACATCATACTGTAGTAGCTGCCAATTGTAGTGAGCCGCTAATGATAGCAGAATTCTCACGGTATTTATTTTTGCGACTGGAGCGAAAGTCTCCTGATAATCAACTCCATAAGTGTGAGTGTATCCCTTGGCCACCAATCTTTCTTTATATCTCTCGAGGGATCCATCAGCCTTGTATTTCAGTGTGAAAATCCACTTGCAGAAACAGTATTAAGGATAGCAATGGTGTTTAAAATCACAATGAACATTTTGTGGGTTGGTGACAGACACTTAAGAGAGACATAGTAAGATAGTGGATAGATTGGTTGTTTAGTATATTCTCGGAAACCTTTTCTGATAGCAATAGGAAGGTCTAGGTCATCTGTTGGTTCAGTGGATGTTTCAACAGATTGTGTGTGTAAAGGTGGATTAGATCTTACAGTGATTTCATTACTAGAGTCTGAGTTGGATTCTTGGACCTGTGTCAGTCCTGGAGTGGCCTTTCTCCTTGAATACACTTGATAGAACCTAGGAAAATTACGAGTGACACTAGCTGGGACAGGAGATGACACGGGCTCACCACTAGCTGGGACAGGAGATGACACAAATTCAGTGGTAGAATAGGGTGACTCCGAGGTGGTTGGCTCAAAGGACTCGGGTTCAACAACACGGGCTGGAACATGAGGAAGATCAAGGGTTTTAAGTGGCTCAAATGACTCACAAAGACTATCTTCCATTATTGTAATCCCCCCTTAAAGAGAGGGCTTGGAGAAAAAATGTGTATTTTCTATGAAGGTGACATCGGCAGAGATGTGAAATTTTCTAAATGAAGGGTTGTAACACTTGTATCCCTTTTGAGTGGATGAGTATCCAAGAAAAACACATTTGGTGGCTCGGGGATCTAGCTTGCCTCTATGTTGGCTGTGGACATGAACAAAGGCAGTGCATCCAAATATCCTAGGTGTAAGACCATTTGAGGTTTTGAAGTGAGGGTAGAAACTATTGAGGATCTCTATGGGACTCTTGTTGTCTAACACATGTGAGGGAAGTCTATTTATCATGTATGTGGCAGTAAGAACCACCTCTCCCCAATAGGTCTTAGGAACATTCCCTTGAAAGAGTAAAGCTCGGGTGGTGTTGAGTAAATGCCCATTTTTCCTCTCAGCTACCCCATTTTGTTGAGGTACATGATGAATCATGAATAATGCCTTGTGATTGAAAGTAGGGTGACAAAAACTAATTGAAGTAGTCTCTAGCATTGTCTGTCCTTAAAGCTTTTTATTTTAACCCCAAACTGGTTTTGAACCATCGAGTGGAAATTAGGTATAACAATACTAACATCAGATTTTTGTTTCAGAAGAAAGAGCCATGTAACCCGAGTACAATAATCAATCAAAGATACAAACCAACGAGCCCCTGAAATATTAGGTATAGTAGAAGGACCCCATATGTCACAATGAATCAAATGAAAAGGATGAGAACTTCTTTTATTGCTAATAGGAAAAGATACACGAGTATGTTTTGCCAGTTCACAAACATCACAATGAAATTCAGAAATATCTAATCCTTGGAACAAATGAGGAAACATGACTTTTACAACTCTAAAAGATGGATGACCTAGGCATAGGTGATACAGCCAAATGACATCCTTATACTAAGAAAAGACAAAGACAAATTGCTCCTAATTCTCTGAGATGATTCAAGATGGTAAAGGCCGCTTCTTTCCTTAGCAAGTCCAATCCTCCTCACCGAGCCCTGATCCTGAATGGAAACAAGGTTGACCGCCACACCAATAGGAAGGGAAAAAAGTAGCGTAGCATTTAAGATCATGGGTAAGTTTTTGAATGGAAACAAGGTTGGCCGACAGTTTAGGTACATGGAGGACAATTTTAAGGATAAGGGTAGGTGTGATATGTATATCTCCGGACCCTGCAACAGTGGCTAAAGAACCATTGGCCACTAGAATTTTCCTATTACTCGGGCATGGAGTATAGGTGTGGAAGAGTTGAGATGTGGGGGTCATATGGTCTGTGGCACCTGAGTCTATTATCCAAGAGTTAACATAGAATTTTTCTGAGGCATTTATGCAAAAAGGAAATTAAGGTTTACCTGAATGAGCCAAAGAACAGGTTCCTGAAGGCTTCTCAAGCGACCCTAACAAGCTTCTCAATTTCTCAATTTCTTCCCTGTTGAACCCCCCGGTTCCTGTTGAATTTTCCTCAATTTTGGACTACTCTGCCATGTGTGCTTGAGGCCTCTGCTGACCCTTACAATTTCCCCACTCTCGGCTTGGTGGCTTACTATTCAGCTTCCAACACGTCTCTTTTGTGTGCCTCGATTTCTTACAATAAGTGCACTAGAGATTGTCCTTGTTCTCCTTCCACTGATTTTCTCTACCCGGGTGTTTAGGCGGATCACCCTTTCTTTTCTCCTGATGATCTGTTTTAGCTACTAGGGCTGACCGGTCCATGGTTGGTGGTTTAAGCATGACACTCCTTCGGCTTTCTTCTACTCGGATCAGTGAGATTGTCTCTTCTAGAGTCAGTGTGTTCCCCTTGCCAATGATTTGAATCCTAACCTGATCAAATTCCGGATTCAATCTAGCCAAGAAATCGTTTGTCCAATCTCTTTCAATGAAGTTCTTTAAAATGGCAGCATCATCAGGGCACTTCATCTCTATTACTCGGTAGTGGTCCAATTCTTACCACAGATTTTGCAACAGGTTTGCATATTTCGTGAGAGACTTGTCTCCTTACTTAGTGGCTCCAGTTTTGATCTTAATGTCATACACTTGAGCATCATCATGAGCCTTCGAGTATGTGCGCTGAATATAATCCAAAATTTGCTTTGCAGTAGTCAAGAACATACATGTGTCACTGATCGTTGGATCCATGGAGTCCCATAGGCAGGACATAATCATGGAGTCTTCCTCATCCCATGCTTCAATGGCTGGATCCTTTGTTTCTGGCCCCATTCCAAGCAGGTGATTAAGTCTCCCCTTGCCCTTTAGGTATGTACGAACAATTTGAGACCATTTGAGGTAGTTCTTCCCATTAAGCCTGTTGGAGGCTCGAATGTTATGCAATTCTCCAGTTTTCTGAACATAATTGGATTTTTCGGATGGGTTGCTAGAGATGGTGGTTTTCGAGGTTGGCATGATGAAGAAAATTTGCAGCAATTAAGGCTATCCAAACAGGGATTTTAAGTCGTTAAAAAAAGAAAAAACGACAAGTTGTTTCCCTTGTTTGATAAAAAAAATACGCCAAGTCGTTTGAAAAGCTTATTTCACTTTTTCTCTTATAAACGGCA
Organism: Morus notabilis; assembly: GCF_000414095.1. Taxonomy (NCBI): domain Eukaryota; kingdom Viridiplantae; phylum Streptophyta; class Magnoliopsida; order Rosales; family Moraceae; genus Morus; species Morus notabilis. The sequence goes on along the minus strand of NW_010366382.1, from coordinate 81,027 downwards.
AGTCATCTGCAACAGTTCCTCACACCCAATGTCCAGAGAAGACGATGAATAGTAAAAATGAAACAGAGGGCAACGAATTCCAATGAACGTTGATCAGGGGGCGTCGGTGATGAAGGCCACGGCAAAGATTGTAGATCAGAAAAATCTCGGCAATGAAGGCTGACCAGAAAATCTCCAACGATGGCGTTTGAAGATCAAAGCAAATTCCGACAATGAAGGCGAAAAAAAGAAAAAATTCCCAAACTTATGAGCCTAAGGCTCTGATACCATGTCACAGAAAAGGATTCTTATCTTCTGTTATTATGAATTGGTATTACATGGTATTATATAGTAGATTACAGGATAAATAATAGGAAACTAATCAGAAAAACAGTGAACAGGACAAAGACAAAAAATGTGTGAGGGGAATACTTTTCATTTTACTGTCTCATACAATGTATAGGTAATACAATTCCATTACATCAGAAAACACAATCATTGATTTAAGGAAACAAACAGAGAAAAGGAAACATGCTAGTTATTCTACTTTCTTGAAATAAGCTAATCAGTCTACTTTCCTAGAATACAAATATTCTTTCTAAGTTTACAAATATTCACAGCTATACACAATCAGCCCATTCATATTCAATATCCGGCCATAATGTCAGAGAATATTTTCTCTAATTTTTCACACTCCCTCTTAAGCTAGTTTAAAAATATCTTCCATAGCCAGCTTGCTCGTCATCATTTCAAACTGCTTTGAATGCAGCCCTTTCGTGAACACATTAGCAACTTTGCTCAACTGTCGGGACATAAATCATACAAACTTGTGCGCTATCAATTTTCTCCTCAATGAAGTGTTTGTCAACCTCTACATGTTTAGTCCGGTCATGCATAACCGAATTATGAGCAATTGAGATTGCAGTCTTATTATCACAGTATAGCTTCATCGGTAGTGAAGTATGAGTCTTCAACTTTTCCAATAAATTTCTAATCCAAATTTTCTCACATATACCATGGGCTACTGCTCTAAATTCTGCTTCAGCACTACTCTTAGCTACTACACTTTGCTTCTTACTTCGCCATGTAACTAGATTTCCTCCAGTAAAACAACAATATCCAGAAGTGGATCTCCTATCAGTTATACTCCCAGCTTAATCTGTATCCGTGTAGGCCTCAATCTGTAGATGTCCTCGGTTCTTGAAAAGCAACCCTTTTCCTATAGTTCCTTTTGACTAATCCGTAAATCAAATTATTTTATAAAATTTTTCATTGAAAGAATATATAGAAATATCTTTTTATTTATCAGTAATATTCCTAGAATAAATGCACACCTTTTTTTTTATTTTTTTGAATCATTAAAAAAAAGCCCTCTTTAATACATTAAGAAAAGATGTTCACAGGGGCCAAAAAGACTCGGTCATAGGAACTTAGACCACCTACGCGCTGGTAAACGAAAACCACCTCGACCGGATCAAGTAAAAAACAATGTCGAATCAGGCCCCTTGAAAGAATTCACACGCGGCCACTAGCTTTCCAAAAATCAGGGGAGATCCGCTGCTTACTACTCACGAAAACATCTGTAGATACCTTGGGATCCTGTATACTGCTTCAAAGTGTTCTGGCCCGGGCGAATGCATAAATTGGCTCACCATGCTAACCGCAAAGGCAATATCTGGCCTTGTATGTGACAAGTAAATCAATCTTCCAACTAATCTTTGATAACGTTCCCTGTTGATCACCTTATCAGCTTCAGCAGGTTGTAGTTTCATGTTGGGTTCTATCGGTGTGTCAGCACTCTTACAACCGAGCATCCCTATCTCTTTAAGAAGATCTATAATATACTTGCGTTGGTTGACAAATACGCCCTCCTTGGATCTTGCAAACTCCATTCCAAGAAAATACTTTAACAACCCCAGATCTTTAATCTCAAATTCAGCTGCCAATCTTTCCTTCAGATTTTTTAGTTCCAAGCTATCATCATCTCTCAGGATTATATCATCAACATAAACAATCAAAATAGCTATTTTTCCTTCTTTTGATCTTTTGTAGAACATGGTGGTGTTTGTCTGACTTTGGCAATATCCATGCCGCTTCACTGCTTCACCAAAACGTCCAAACCAGGCCCTTGGAGACTACTTGAGCCCATATAGAGATCTTTTTAAGCGGCGGACTTTACCTACTCTGAACCCTTTTTCGAAACCTAGTGGACTCATAAAAACTTCTTCGAGTTCACCATTGAGAAATGCGTTCTTCACATCTAGTTGGTGTAGAGGCCAATTAGAGTTAACGGCAAGAGACAAGAGGATACGAATAGAGTTGATTTTAGCAATTCGGGAAAAAGTCTCTTGGTAGTCTATCCCATAGGTTTGTGTAAAACCCTTTGCAACAAGTCTAGCCTTGTACCTCTCTATACTACCATCAGCCTTACATTTGACTGAAAAAACCCACTTACACCCAACTATTTTCTTCTCACTCGGCAAGTTAACTATCTCCCAAGTCTCATTCTTCCTCAAAGCATACATCTCCTCAATCACTGCTGCCTTCCAATTTGGATCATCTAATGCTTTCTGAATGTTTCTTGGCACATGTTTAGAAATATTAGAAGTAAATGCTATGAGTTTTGGAAAGCTTTTCGTAGGAAACATATTTAGAGATAGGATGTTTAGTACAGGCACGGGTTCCTTTTTTGAGAGCTATTGGAATATCATAATTTGGATTGGGAGTTAAAGTAGGAATAGAAGAAGGGTTACCTGTAATGGACTCAGTTCCAATACTCGAGGATTTTGATTGATTTAGTGCAGGGATAGTAGAATCCCCTTATTTTTCCCGAAGACTTTCTTCCTAGAATAAACCAGAAGATCAGGTTTAGGATTTTGATTTTGATCCTTTAGTAGTGTTTCTTTTTCTATTGGAACAAAAAGAATCTGGAAGAAAATAGGTTTGCTCTAATACCAAATCAGAAAAACAGTGAACACGGCAGAAACAAAAAATGTGTGAGGGGAATACTTTTCATTTTACTGTATCATACAATTTATAGGTAATACAATTCCATTAAATCAGAAAACACAATCACTGATTTAAGGAAACAAACAGAGAAAAGGAAACAAGCTAGTTATTCTACTTTCCTGAAGTAAACTAATCAGTCTACTTTCCTGAAGTAAACTAATCAGTCTACTTTCCTAGTTAGAAAGGGCCTTGGCACCATGGTGGGAGCGCTTGTGTTTGCACCCGGGGTCCAAGGTTCGTATCCCGGAAACGGCCTCTCCTTCGGGAGGTAAGGCCGCGTACATATGGGATTGAGCTTTCCCCCGAGCCTGTCATAGTACGGGAGCCTCTTTGGCACTGGGGTCCGCCTTTTTTTGTTTTTTTTTAGTCTACTTTCCTAGAATACAAATATTCTTTCTAAGTTTACAAATATTCACAGCTATATACAATCAGCCTATTCATAGTCAATATCCGGCCATAATCTCAGAGATTATTTTCTCTGATTTTCCACAAAACTAAATCATTCCCAAATCGAGAAACTGCCTAACCGAATCCCTCAATTTAAGGGATTTCAAACTAATTCTCCTAATCTATTTACAACTAATTTACACGTCAACAAATCAAAATTGCAACTTTGCCCATTTGTTAGTGTTTATAAAATATAGTGTGATCTACCTGACTTTGGAGGAAGCCATAACTAGTAACATCTTTTCCAAAGCGTTCAAACCACGCTCTTAGTGATTGTTTAAGTCCATACAGGGACTTCTTCAGTCCGCATACTTTGTCACTTCCAAGCTTTTCCTTTCGAATCCTGATGGTAATCTCATGAACACTTCTTCAAAATCACCATTGAGGAAAGCATTCTTGATGTCAAGTTGGTGTAAGACCAATCAAAGTTCACTACAAGGGACAACAAAACTCTAATAGAGTTTATTTTAGCAACGGGAGCAAAATTTTCCTAGTAATCTATCCCATAAGTCGGAGTGAAGCCTTTAGCAACCAAATTGGCCTTGTACCTCTCAACACTTCCATCTACATTACACTTCATAGTAAACCCCATCTACAACCTACTGTTTTTTTATCTCTGGGCAGATCAACTGTTTCCCAAGTACCATTTCTTCTTAGAGCATTCATCTCTTCCATGACTGCTAACTTCCAATTTGGATCATCCAATGCTTCCTGTATATTCCTTGGAACAAACAAGTGTGAAATCCTAGATATGAAAGCTTTATGGTTTTTTAACAGTTTTTGGTAAGAGAGGTATTTGGAAATAGGGTGTTCAGTGCAACTTTTGACACCGTTCCTAATAGCTATAGGAATATCAAAATCAAGAATAACCGGTAAGTTATCAGGAATATTTAAGGAACAACAGGTGAACTATTAGGTGAAGGAATTAGCCTAGAAGTTGGAAGAGGAGTACCTAAACTTGGGTTTTCAGATTGAATATGTGCCGGATTAGTAGTCACATATGATTTTCACGAAATATGTTAATTATGAGATTTGTGAATTATGTTTATATTTATGTTAAACGTCGTATATAGTTTTCCAATAAAACTTAACAGTTTTCAAATAAGCAGGTAAGTGAAAATTGTAAAGAAACGAAACGCTAAACCCTAAATTTTACGACGTTAAATACGGACCTCAACACTATTATGAGCCCGTCAAGTGAGGTAAAGTAAAGCTGTAACACCCTGAAGAAATAATTGAGATTAATTAAGGTAATTGAGATTATTAGTGTGCCTAATCTGACTTAATTAATTGAGTTTAAATAATTCTAAGGTATTTAAATTATTCATAGTAATTTATTTTAATCCAGAAGTGTGTATGGGCGCATTTCTGGACTGTTATATTATACACATGTCATTTTCTTTTATTTTTATTTTTCTTTTCCTTTCTTTCCTTTTTCTTTTCTTTTCTTTTCTTTCTTTTCCTTCTTTTCCGTGCGTTTCTCCTTCTTTTTTCTCTCTCTCCATTCCCATGCTCTCTCTCTCTCATTTTTGTCCCAAATCAAACGGATCTTGAGCCAAAGAAGAGTTTCAAAGTGTTTTCAACGTCAAGAAAAGGATTCAAGGTAAGATTACTGAAAGAACCTCTCTTGAATCTCGAGTTTTTGAATTTCAAAACTTATTTTTGGTTCAAACCGGATTTTGATGATTTTTGAGTAAAACTATGGTAGAAATTGGAGATCTTGGGTTCTTTGGACATGTTTTAGGACCTAGAACCCGGATCTAGTGTTTTTCCTTTGAAATATTTGGATTTGAGACTGGATTTTTAGGTTTTTGGACTGATTTCCGCGAGCTTCTCTCGCGCAGTCGATTCCACTGGTCGACCGGATTGCAGGATGACCGGG